>NC_034598.1:72629012-72648984 GCF_900095145.1 Mus pahari
TGTGTGTGTGTGTGTGTGTGTGTGTGTGTGTATAAAACTCTTGAGGGAGGAGTAAGATTTAAGGGAAGTATAAAATTGAAGGAAAAGGAATACATGAAACAAGGGAACACAATTTGGAGAAGCTGAAAGAAGATAGATGGAGCTGGAAAAGTAAATCAAACGTCATAAAAACCCACATATGAGACACACACACACACACGATTTTATTTTTCATTTTAAAGATTATTTTTATTTATTCACTTTTAATATTTTTTAGTATTTTACACATAAGTACACAGTATTTACATTAGTTCCACCCCCTCTATTTCTTAACCTCTTTCCCCCCCAACCCTAGAATTTATGATGTCTTTCATAGATATGTAAAACCTACTGAGTCCAGTTCCTGTTCTTGTTGCCTGTGGGTCCAAATGTTTGTTGCTGACCACTTAGCTTTGGATAACCTATTAAAGGGTTGTCTATGGAGAAGACTGATTCTTTTAGCAGCCCCGATTGCCCGATTGCCCGTCATTTTTATTTTTATCTATGTGTGTTTACCTGAGAGTGAATGCCAATTGCATGTAGTGACCCGACACAGCCAGTAGAGGGAGCCAGGTGCTTCTGGCATGCATGATGGGAACCAAACTCATTTCCTCCAGAACTAGAGCAAGAACGAGCCATCTTTCCAGCTAAAATATTTAATTTAAACAGACGGTACTGGCTGGTTTTGTGTGTCAAACTGACACAACCTGGAGTTACCACAGAGAAAGGAACCTCCCTGAAGGAAATGCCTCCATGAGATACATCTGTAAGGCATTTTCTCAATTAGTGATCAAGGCTGGAGGGCCCCTTGTGGGTGGTGCCCTGCTGGCCAGTCCTGGATTCTATAAGAAAGTAAGCTGAGCAAGCCAGGGGAAGCAAGTTAGTAAGCAGCACCCCTCCATGGCCTCTGCATCAGCTCCTGCCTCCAAGTTCCTGCCTTGTGTGAGTTCCTGTCCTGACTTATTTTGGTGATGAACAGCAATGTGGAAGTATTAACTGAATAAAGCCTTTCCTCCCCAACTTGCTTCTTGGTCATGATGTTTTGTGCAAGAATATAAAGAGAGACAACAAAACAGTGCTGATTTTTCCATCTGCTGACTGCCTCATATTTCTAGCAAAGTTTTATGCTTTTAGTATTGAGAACATGGTCTTTCCCACATTGATTATTTATAGGTGTATGATGTTAGAATAGTACTTGTCATATTTCCTTTTTCAGATCCCAGACTAACTCTATTATAGAAAACTGCACATGTTGTTAAATACTGAATTTTCTAAATTCAATTACAAAGCTAGTTTTGGTAGGGTTCATAAATTTTTTTTTTTTAAAAAACGTGTATAATCACACTATTTCCAATTAAAGAGGTTTTTTAAAATATTTATTTATTATTATATCTAATTACACTGTAGCTGTCTTCAGAAGCACCAGAAGAGGGCATCAGATTTCATTACAGATGGTTGTGAGCCACCATGTGGTTGCTGGGATTTGAACTCAGGACCTTCGGAAGAGCAATCAGTACTCTTAACCACTGAGCCATCTCTCCACCCCCCCCCCAATTAAAGAGTTTTATTTTGATCTTCAGGATTTCAGGTTGTGAAAATATTGCTTTTTCTCCAAAATTTTTTCTGAAAATAAAACTTGTGTTTTATTGTTGAATCAGAGCTAATTATATTGCTATTCCTGTGAGTGATCATTGTAATTCAAGCACACAGTAGTAAACAGGTAACTACCTCCACTGGGTTCCTCAACTCTATATTGTTGAATAATAATGAGTGTAGCCAAACACTGTCCCCAGAACGTAGTCTCAGTCTTTCTGTTCATCCCCCTAGCACATTCCTGATCAACTATAACTTTTCTTCCTTTCCATATTTAGCTTCCATCTGATGTAACAGATTGATTCCCCATCCAATTTCACAGGTTGGTCATTTGATGTCTCAGGTGGGTCCCCAATCTGCTGTCAAAGATTGGTCTTCTGTCTGATGTCACAGATTTGTTCTCTAAATGATGTCAAAAATTGGTTCCCCATGTGAAGTCACAGGTTAGTCACCTGTTTAGCTGTCACAGTCTAGTTTTCTCTACTGCTTCTGGTCCAAAGCAGAGTTGGCTCAAGTCAATTAATTAATGAACTGTATTTCCTTTCCCTAACACCTGAGTGCTCTACTTTTTAAATGAGTGCTGATGAAAGCTAGAATTGCTGTCTGTCATAGTCTTAACAGGCTATCCAACATGAGAATTGTTATTTACGAAATGGAAAGCAAATTACACTAACTCCAAAGACACCCATCACTAATAGAGAAATGGATAGCCATGGACCCTTGGGACCAAACAATAAGACTTTTTTTTTTTTTTTCAAGTCTCAACTTGGCAAATTAGGCACAATGTTCTTTAAGTCGTTGGGAATTTTCTGACTGTGAGGTCAAAGAATGAAATAAAGTTTCACACATGGAAGTCAAAATGTTAATAAGTTGTATTCTTTTATAAAATGCCGGAAACCAAAACACAGATGAAAAATTCAAAGAGAATCCTACAAGAGAGAGCATAAGATAAAAGTAAGAGGTTTGCAGGGAGAAAATTAAAACATATTCAATCAGGCAAAGGCACTGAGGTGGAAGTTTCTGGTTTCTTTGGAAACTCAGTTGTGTCATCTGATGTTTTTCTGGAAGCTAGCTTGTGAGAGGGTGTTTTGATGAAGCAGAGCTTGAGAGAGCGTATAATGTTTGGAGAGAAGTGCACTAGAGCTGATTCTTGCCACTTCTACTGACTCATGTGGATTCAGAGGGACCTTGCGGTGTCCGCTGGATTGAGTTGCTGCTACAGATTCCTGTGTGGTGTTTGTTCTTAGACTGTCCTGCTGGTACCCTGGCAATGAAGAGTACAATCGCCCTCCCCCAATTACTTCTAAACAGGTCCACAATCCCCTTTCATATCTTTTCTTTTAAAGCATTCAAGAATCCCAAATAAAGTAGGTAGAGGAAAAAAAAATCTAAGCCGACACATTTGACTAAGCAAAAGGTGGGGTGACTATAAATATTGGCTGATATAAAAAGAGACCAATGAGAAACTGTTCCCCTCTAGAGGTGGATCTGGGGTTTGCTCTTGAAGGTATTTGAGGCCCTTTTAGACTAACATTGGTACCACCAGAGTTGGAAGCACACTTTACCATACCTAATTATCTGCTTCAGTTTTACAACTTAAATTTTATGTTTACAGTAAAGGGAGGATGGTCAGTAGACATAGCAAAATAAAATCTGGTGAAACTACAGAAACAAATGCATTAATGCATATACATCTGTGTACCTATATGCTTATGAATCATGCTTACATTCTGAAAATATACATTATTCAGTATTAGTAGACATTATTATATTCATTATTAAGAACTAATTTCATACTAGCCCCTGCCCACAAAGTAGCTTGCACTTGGCAGAAAGAGAACTCATGGATTAATTAATCATTATTTTAAAAAGTCTTTGATTGCTTTATGTTGGGCTTCATGCTGAGAATTCTAATGGTAAATTAGGTTTCTATGCCTGCTCCCAAGAAGGAAACAGTCAATGCTAAGTGCTCGTTGCTTAGAAATGTAAGAGTACAGCCACTCACATTTTCTTCTCCAAAGAGACTTACTTTCTCTTTCCTTTCCACTTCTGCTTTATACAGTAATCCCATTTTAAAAATTGAAAATATACTTTTAATATAGTATATTCTGATTATAGATCTTCCTCATTTTTATAAAATAAACTACAAAACATTTCTTATCAGTAAGACACACTAAATAAGAAAAATAAGAACCTTACCAACTTGAAAATAATTATTGATTTACATAAATTTCCAACCCCAGGACTGGCAAGTAAGACTGTCAAATGCTTTTTCATGTGCAACGATGCCCAAGCAAAATGTTACACAGCAGTCTACTAATTCTTCATGGATCACAGTATAAAATAATTCCTAGTTGAACTTGTAAGAGATCGGTGTGACTGTCAAGCATCCTTTATAAGAGTTTTCTGTTAATAAGTGTCAGCATGTCATGCTGTGAACACTTGCCATGAATGTATCCTGAGGTACCTTCACTGAACACTGGTCTGGCACTTGGAGCTGATGATTGACTCACTCCAGTGGCACAGCTAGCAATTTCAGGCTCTAAAAGAAAGCATAGGGATAATTACAGTTCTTGCACCAACATTCAGAGTAAGTTCCTCACATATTCACTCCCAAAGCAGCCCCCAAACTGAGATGCGATGTGGGTCCTGAGAGATTTACAATGTTTACCTCATTACCTTTAAATGGCAAATTTAATTTTATCCTTCACTTGGATACGAAAGAATTTTATACCAAACAACACATGGAACAGTATTCTAGAAATAATAGCTTTGGACACACTGCACTTTGTAGGTTATTTGCTCCCTTCTGTAACTTCAATAATAGTCTGAGATCTCAAAGATAGGTAAATGGGGCTAGAGGGATAGCTCAGCTGTGAATGACTAGGCTCACAATGACCAAAATGTCAAAACTAGGTAACTGATAATAACACTGTAATTGCTATCACAGTGCTGCTTAAGTTCAGATGAAAATGGTCAGCTTGGTATATACACATGGCTAGAAAATTTGATATTCACAAGTCTTTCCTTTTAATGAGCTTCAATCTCTCAAGTGTGATCTTTTGTTGTTGTTGTTGTTGTGGTGGTGGTGGTGGTGGTCGGGGGGTGGTTTGTTTGTTTTCTGTTTTTGTTTTTTTTATTAGATATTTTCTTTATTTACATATCAAATGTTATCCCCTTTCCTGCTTTCCCCTGCAAAACCCCCTATCCCATCCCCTCTTCCCCAGTTCACCAACCCACCTGCTCCTGCTCCCTTGTCCTGGCATTCCCCTACACTGAGACATAAAGCCTTCACAAGACCAAGGGCCTTTTTGCCCATTGATGTCCAACAAGGCCATCCTCTGCTACAGATGCAGCTGGAGCCCTGGGTCCCTCCATGTGTACTCTTTGGTTGGTGGTTTAGTCCCTGGGAGCTCAGGAGGTACTAATTGGTTCATATTGTTGTTCCTCCTATGGGGCTGCAAACCCCTTCAGCTCCTTCGGTCATTTCTCTAATTCCTCCATTGGGGACCTTGTGCTCAGTTAAATGGTTGGCTGAGAGCATCCACCTCTGTATTAGTCAGGCACTTGCAGAGCCTCTCAGGAGACACATGTAACAGGTTCTAACCTTTTAATATGTGTCTTCAAAATGTATTATCCATCAATTTGTTGTATGCAGTTATTCAACCAGAAATGTGTTTATTGATATCTTGCTATGTAGATAAGGTTATTAGACAGGGAAATTCCCCAAATATGTGTGATCTGGTTTCTATTTTCATCTTGGCCATAGTCTGTCTGGATTTAACAAGATGGCCATGTCTGTAATTGAATGAGCTCTGTGTGCCATATGCGATTTATAACTATAACCTTTCCTCAACTGCTCGGCAAAGGCAGCATAGGGAATATACAATCTTTACATGATGTTTTAGTCATCTCTTGTTATTGGCATACTGAATAAAAGTGTACTGTAATTTCCTTCTGGGTTTTTAATAATAAATCGTGACTCTGCTTTCTACAACACCTGTGCCTTTAAACTCAGAGTGTACATGATGAGGCTAGATAGCATGAGCATCCTTTCTGTGTACTCATTGGTTTTCAGTCCCAAATGGACATGGAAAGTACTTGGATCATTGAAAGAATAAAGCTTAATGTTGACAGCCACTCTGCATACAGTAACCAATAATTTCTACTGTATAACTAGAAAATTCTTGTCTGAAACATTTTTTTTTCCGTGGTGATTTGAATCTGAAGTGAAACTATAAGGAATTTGTATCCATATTCCCTACACGGAAATGCATTTTAATTGGACCATTGCTCATTCAGAAAATGGTAGGTGCCTCTAATTTAAGCACTCGGGAACTGAGGTAAGAGGATTGTAAATTCATGAGCAGCATTAGGTACACCAGCATTAGGTACATAATAACATAGTAAGATCTTGTCCTCTCTTTTAAAAATTCGGAAAAGCTGGGGAACAGAAGAGTGACTTGTTATGTCACAATTATTTGGCTCTTACACTAGATATCTCTTCTTTCCTTCAGAGATGTGTAAATTAACTATATAGACATAAAGAACAGCCACCTTCCATACAGCTGTGTGCTTGTAACCTCAAGATCATTTAGTCTAAACTGTCACAACATGTCAGTAACATATCAATAACAGTTTTGACAGCTGCCCGTGCAATAATAGTTCACCATGACTCAAAACAGCCTGTGACTTCAATGGACTTTAGTCATCAGAACACTCTGCTGAAACTGACAATCTTTGCTTATTATTTCATCTACTATCCCAACATCACTGTTCTGGGTTGGGCACATGACTCATCCCCTCACTTTCCTCAGTTACCCTTTAGATAATTGAAGAAATTCACGGGTACCTCTGTCTCTTTTATAGATGACACAGTCTTAATCACTGCAATGGTTTCGCCTTTGATGCCTAAGTGGTTTGAGAAGATGGTTGAAAATTATTTTCTCCTTTATACATCAGGAGGTGAATTACCTACGTGGCTGGGTAAGGGCTTACAGCTAAAGGTCCAACTCTAGGGCTGCTATGTGAATTTCAAGGTTAAGTCTTCCAAAGGCATTCAGGTCTTGCTGTGTTCATTCAGCATCCCTTGTTGGAATCCTGAAACCAAACTGAGACTCTAAGTACTGAGTCAGCTGGGGCAGCGTGCTCATGTTCTTCCTCACAGGCAGTGATCAAGCTACTTCTCTCACCTTCCTCACAAAGACCCTTCTTGACGAGCTGACTCTTCTGAGTTTTCGTCATGAACACCCAGAACTCAAGAATTGCTTCCCCACAATTAACATCCTGTGTCTAAGTGTCCACTCACAATACTAAAAGTTGTTTTCCTACCTCCAACAATCTGTGTTCAAGTTTCCACTCACAAATAAACATAATATGCGATAATATACCTAGTAAGTTTTGGGGTAGTTGCTCAGCAGCAGCTACGAACCTAACCTTCACTTTGTTTCAGATGCTTTGCCCGCCATGCATCTTCTTATTCACATTGAAAATATTGTTCATAGATTAGTGTAGAGGAATTTTAATCCAGCAACGTGGGATCCCACACAACCTTCTAGGCCTGTGTGATCTGGAGAGAATACAGGCACACCCTTAATCCCTCCCCCGGAATACAGACACAGCCTTAGCACACACCTTTAGTTCCTAAAAGAAGAGGATGGTTTAGGCAGAGGAGTTCGGCTGAGTTCAGGCGATGCAATGGAGTCCGTTGAGTTCAGTTCAGTTTAGTTCTGAGCAGTTCAGCTGACTTCAGTGAGTGCAGTGGAGTTGAGTGTGTCAGGACAAAGCATTCAGGAAATCATGGAAACTATAAAAGATGAAATGTACAAATAGAAGGGATAGAGAAAGGAGAGGAAACCCAGGTCAAAGGCAAAGAAAATATTTTCCATAGCATCATGGGAGAAATTTTCCCTGACATATTATGGTCTAGGAAGTATACAGAACAGCAAATAGACTAGATAAGAAAATTCCTCTCAGCATATAATAATCAAAGCACCAAATGTACAGAACAAACAAATAATATTAAAAGGTACAAGAGATAAAGACCAAGTAACCTATAGAGGGAGACTACTAGAATAACACCTGATATCTAAGAGGGGACTCTAAAAGCCAAAAATGTCATGAACAAATGTTCTACAGGCTCTAAAAGACCACAAATACTATCCCTGACTACTATACCCATTAGAATGATCAGTTACAATAAATGGAGAATGAAAAACATTCAACAATAAAACCAAATCTAGTCCCACAGAAGGGTCTAGAAGCATAAAAGTTCAACCTGAAAAGTTGATCCACACCCAAGAAAACACAAGGAATCAATAATGCCAGACCAGCAAAGCAAAATAGATGGAAGAAAAAATATAGGGACAACATATCACAAATCAGGAAACCATGCTCATTGATAACTTTCAACACCAATGGTCTCAATCATTCAATTCATTTACATCTCAAATGATATCCCACTTCCCAGTAACCTGTCCATAAACCCCTGATCCCATATCCATCCTCTCCTCCCTCCCCTTTGCTTCAGTGAGGATGCTCCTCCACCCATCTACTGTCTCCCCCAACCACTCCAGCATCCCCCTACTCTGGGGCATCAGACCTCCACAGGACCAAGGGTCTCCCCTCCCATTGATGTCAGACAAGGCAATCCTCTGCTACATATGTATCTGGAGCCATAGATCCCTCTCTGTACACTCCTTGGTTGTTGGTCTAGTTCCTGGGAGAACTAGGTGGTCCAGTCAGCCAATGTTGTTCTTCCTATGGGGTTGCAATCTCCCTCTGCTCCTCCAGTCCTTCTGCCAGCTCCTCTACTGGAATTCCTGTGCTCAGTTTGATGGTTGGCTCCAAGCATCCACATCTGCGTTGGTCAGTTGCTGGTCAAACCTCCCAAGGAACAGCCACACCAGGTTCCTGTCAACAAGCGCCTCTTGGCAACCACAACAGTGTCAGGTTTGGGGTCTGCAGACATGATTTATCCTCAGGTGGAGCATTCCCCAGTTGGCTTTTCCTTCAGTCTCTGCTCCATTTTTTTTGTCCCTGTTCTTCCTTTGGACAAAACATTTCTGGGTTAAAAACTTTGAGATGGGTGGGAGGTGATCTCTACAGGTTCTGTTTCCCCTTCTCTGTGCATTTTGGCTAACATCATCCCCATTGAGTCCTGGGAGTCTCTTGTTTCCCTGGAGTCTGGGACCCTCCAGTGGCTATCCCCAGTTCCTCATCTTCCACTGCTACATATTTTTATTTGATTTACTGACGCTCGGTTCCTCTTTCCCATTCCTAACACAATTGTTAAAGGACTTTAATGGCATTTTTCATCTTCGTATGAAATGTAAAGATCACTGAATAGCTAAACAATCCTGAATAATAAAAGAAGTGTTGGCGGTATCACTATCCCTGATCTTGAATTGCAATGTATAGCTATAGTAATAAAAACACCATAATACTGGCAGAAAAATGACACAGTGTTGATCAATGAAATTTATTTGAAGACCCAGACATGAATCCTCACACTTATAGACACCTGATATTTATAGGGAAACAAGAAATACGCACTGGGAAGAGGGAAAAAAAGGCATCATCTTCAACAGATGCTGTTGGTTAAACCCCATGTCTAAATTAATAAGATCCAAGTGACAGCTTATGCTGGGAAGGAACATTCACCCATTGCTAATGGGGGTGCAATCTTGTATATCTATTTTGGAAATAGGTATGGCACTTCTTTAGGAAGTTAGAAATCAATGTAGTTCAAGGTCCAGCTATACTACCCTGGCATACACCCAATGGATGCTTCATTGTACAAAGTTGCTCAACCATGTTCAGGGCTGCTCAATTTATAATAGCAAGAAATTGTTAACAACTTAGAAGTCCCTTAACAGATGAATGTGTATAGACAATGTAATAAGTTACATAAAAGAATATTACTCAGCTATTTAAAAATTACATCATAAAATTCTCGTGTAAATAGAAGGAACTAGAATAAAGTCATTCTGAGTTAGGTAACCCAGACATAAAAAGGTAAGTATGGTATGTGTTTGTTTATATTCAGATATTAAGTTTTAAGTTACAGTTACCTACAGTCCATTGTCCCACAGTGCTTAGGTATTAAAGGACTAGTGGGGACAAATAGATGTCTTTAGGAAAGCAAAATAGAAAAGGCAGATAACTAATGGGGTGAAGTAGGAGGATCAAAGTGGTAATGAAGAAGAACAGGGGGACAACGGAGGGACAGCTAAAAGTAAGGGCCATTTGAGTTGCAGTATGGAAACTTAATGCAGTAGAATCTTCCCAAAATGTACACATATACCAAGGTGATCTAAATTAACTCACAAATAATGGGGAGACAGAGCCCCAACTGGACATCTCTCCTCATCAAAAGAAACTTCCTGTACTGGGACTTGGTTTTATATAATTGAGTGTTCACTTAAAGGGGTCCCTTTGTAATCTCCAAACAACCTATGATATTGTCGAGGCTCTGCATAAACTGAAATCATTGTTCTATTACTGAAGGCAATGCCTACATAACTCATTGAGCATGGAGAAGTTGAGTTAGTGTCTACAGAAAGCTTTCACCCCTACTGGCTAATGTTCATAACACTGCAAGGCACTTTGCATTCTACCAAAGAAAAGTGCATACTGTTCAGTTTACCATGGTGTTCTCCTGGCATAGTAGGACCACCCAATGGTGACATAGACTGGTGGGAGTAGCCAAGTAACTTCTGGTTTGATTTTAAGGCCCACTCTTTGATGGAGAATCCATACCCTACCACTTTGTGTGACCAAGAACCCAATATTTCTGTCCTACTTAAGAAGCAGCAGAAAAATTACCTCTAATGACATTCTGCTATATTCACAAATGAGTGCCCCGCCCAGCCGTTCTCAGAGAAGCTTTCTCCTGCAGCACATGGAAACAAGTACAGAGACCCACAACTGGACAGCATGAAGAGAGTGCGAGACCTTGGAACACTCAGCCCTAACGGGATGACTCCATCAGTGGAAGTGTCAGAGGTGGTGAAGACTCTGAGGAAACAAGGCTTTCTGACACAGAGCGGGCTTGATTAAAACTATGAATACAGAGGTTGAAGCAGCATACTCGCAGGACCAGTACCGGCTTGGACCAGATGACGTCTTATAGCTGAGAGGAGAAGTGGACTCAAGCTCCAATCCTAACCCAGCAGCTATCTCCAATGGCTAGCTACTTGTTTAAAGAGAATTTGCTTTTCTTCAAGGGAAGCTTGAACCACGCTTACAGGTAGGGGGCATGCCCAGTGGTAGATGGCCAACAGACAGTAAACTGAATGGCATCTTTGGAGATTCAATGTCTCATATAATGTTGTGTCAGGGCTTTTATTTTTATTTTTTAAATAATTTAGTTAATTGATTAATTAATTTAGCCGTACAGGTTCTTTGCACACACACACACACACAAACACACACACACACACACACACACACACACACACATATATATATATATATATATATATATATATATATATATAGAGAGAGAGAGAGAGAGAGATAGTATGGCTTCCAGGTTTGTAATTTTATGTGATTCCTTAGTATGTAATCAAGTGGGTCTCTGTATCTATATCTATTTCTTGTGCCCCTTGGACTCTTTTTCTTGTTTGTTTTGCTTTATTCTAATTTGGTTGTTTTTGGTCTTATCTCATTATATTTTACTATTCTCCCTTAGAAACTTTTCGTTTTCTCACAATGGACAGAAATATGATTGAATTCAGATGGGAGGGGAGGTTGGAAGAAAGTCTTGTGTAGAGAGAGCAATAATCAGAATATATCGTATGAAAAAAAATTCTATTTTTCAATAAAAATCTAAATGTGTGAAACTTATCATATAACCTTGTAGTGATAAACATTGAACAGTTTCTTTTGCTTCTATCTCCCAGTCACTCTGATTTAATTATCCTTTATATATATATTTTTAAAGGGTTGAGTTCTGTAGCGGCTTGTGTTCTCATGCTAATTACGCTACCCTAAAGCCTGTCTGCAGGGTCCAACCTGTAGGCTAAAGGAAGCCCGCCCCCAGTTGGCTCTGACTGTGAAAGGTTTGCAGCAGCTAATGACTAGGCAGGGAGTCAGAGGTGGTACTTTTAGGATTCCCGGGCAAGAAATGCAGGGGAGAGAGAAAGGAATTCCTCCATGAGACAGGCTAGGCCACGGGCATAGGGCATAGGGGACAAACCACACTGGGAAGGTGTAGGAGGGAGAGATGGCTGAAATGCAGGTACAAAGGGGAAAGCGGCCCCCACGAGGGCTGCCCAGAAGGAGCCATGGGCAACAAAGGTAAAATATAGATTTAGTAAGTATTAACTCAGGAATATCGGAGTGGGGTGTGATAAGCGCGTGGAGGTTCAGGAGTGGCCCAGAAATGGAGCTAGCCAGGCATATTAAAATTAAAATATAAAGGCTGTGTGTGCGTGTGTGTGTGTGTGTGTTTCTGTCCGGGACCGAGAGCATCTGGGCAGGGCAGAGTGACCACCGGTTGGGAGCTCAGAGTGGTTTAAAGACTTACTGCTTCAGACTTCAGTCTTAGAAGAAGAGGAGGGTACGGAAATGTGATGTAGGACACCTTTGTGGATCTAGTCTAGAAGATTTCTATTCTCAATTACTGTCTCAGCTAAATCAAAGGACACTTCGTGTTAAAAATATCCATTAATTTTACGTTCTTGTCTTGAATAAGTGTGACACCTATACAAGTGGTTATAACAACTAAAAAATAACAAAAAGTAAAATTTTGTAAATTTTCAAATTTTGTAAATGTTTAAATGTATAATTATTGAATGTGGCCTGTTTATAATTTGTGAACATTTATAAATGCATGCACGGGTATTTAAAATACATAACACAAAAAATTCTTAATCTGTAGCAGTAATTTTAATGAAAAATGTTTCTTGATATATTTCTAATTGTACCACTAGATGGCACACCTTGACAGAGAAAACTAATACAAAGTTGGAGGTAACATTTTCTATTAAACATTTGACTTATAAATAACTGTCAAAGTTTAAATAAGACATCTAATAAAAATTCCTGCAATGCTCATTAGTATTAATAAGTTTCATAAACTCTTTTTCATTTCTCTTAAATGCAATCTATGCATAAATACTCAAAAAATGGAGTCAGAATAAAAGTCTGGTTCCCTAGAACACACGTTTCTTAATAGTACATAGGAATATTGTCATAAACATCCAGAGCACATGCACTCTGTCTTTTTCAAGGACATAGTTTGGAAATTACAAATTGAAGTGATAAATTATTAAAAACTAGACAGGCTTTCCTAAGACGTTTACCAAAAAGCACAAATAGATGATTGGCACATATGTAAATGGCAAGACACCTGCTATTAAAAACAATGATCAGTCTGGAAGATACACACGTGTTGACCACTGTTCCTGGCAATTTACATGTAGCTATTGTTTTTCATCATGTGATCAAGATATGCAATCCAAACTGAAATATAGTAAAAGGAGATAATGAATCAAATTAGGCTCTGTGATGAGGGAGCTAGTTTTGAGTATGCCTATGTTAATTCAGAAATTGCCTGTAGTTCAGAATCTTCCCCGCACTTGTTCAGGCAGAGGAATTCTATGCCTAACACCGAGGAGGAAAGGTCTGTCTAGCCAATTATCCATTTATCCATTCAATTCTGCAACCTTATAATGAGTATTCATCAGAGGTCTACTAAAGTTAAGTCCCAATAACAGCCCAGAGAAGCCAACAAAGGTTAGTCAACACGTGAAGTTTGAATGTCATCTGATGAACCACAGAGGAGCACCAGGAAAGAGAACTGGATTGGTAATAAAAGGTCTTCCAGAGAAGGTGATACTCAAACAAGGGCATCGAACAGGGAGGGGCAAAGAGTCAGAAGAACAGAAGAACGGGAATGCGATTACACTGAGCCACACACAGATAACAAGTTTTATTAAAGTGTGCATTAAAGTTAAATCTCACAGCTTAGGCATCGATTGCTCCTTCCTGAAATCATAACCTGAACACAAGTAGGAAGAGAGGCTTGAATGCTGAGAGGTCTAAAATGAGCACTCCTCTGATTGTCACCCATTGAACTGGCGTGAGTCTTCATGAATGTCCAGGACTACAGCCTAGAATGACTTTCTCATGAAAAGACAGATTCCAAGCTCCCATGATATTCTCAAAACAACAGAAGAATTTTGTAAATTAACATATGAAAATTATTTGAGAGCAGATACCCCCTGACAAACTGGAAGGATGGATGTGAGTAGGGTGTGCTATTGTGATGAAGAGAAAAGGTGATTATTTTCTTGTCTTTGGAAACCCCCGTCGAGAGCAACAAGGTCAGTAGCAGCTCTGCCAGTCTCTTATCAGTCAGGATATTGTGACATTCAACAGATCTTAAGTGACCTGATTTGAAATATTGATTTCTTTTCATTAACGATAGGATACAGATTATCAAGAGTTTCTAATGGGGTTATTCCCTGAGCAGGAAGCTAAAATGCATTCCAGGGACTTTCTTTATTCCCCTGCATAGCCATGAGTGACTGCATCTCCCAACTCCTGGATGATGAGGGAAGGCTGAGACGAGGGAGAGAAACAGAAAGCAATAATCAGAACGAAATGAGAGCAGGCCAGGAACTTGTAAAGCTTGATATCTCAATGTTTGCTTGAAGTGCAATTTTCAAATATCATAATGTACTTGGCCTTTATGGCTCCAAAATTAATAATCTGCTTTATTACACTGGGTGAGAAAGCACAATTCCAACTAAATGAAGAGAAAGGACAAAGGTATGCGTTAAACGTACTGTATTGGCACAAAGTCTGCTTCTGTCATTACTTCTGATTGGAACAGCAAAATATTCGGCCTAAAGCTAAGCCTTTTGTCTTTCATCTTTTTTTTTTTTTTTTTTTTTTTTTTTTTTTTTTTTTTTTTTTTTGGATTTATTTATTTATTTATATGAGTACACTGCAGCTGTCTTCAGACACACCAGAAGAGGGCATCGGATCCCATTACAGATGGTTGTGAGCCACCACGTGGTTGCTGGGAATTGAACTCAGGTTCTCTGGAAAAGCAGTCAGTGCTCTTAACCGCTGAGCCATCTCTCCAGCCCTTGTCTTTCATCTTTGTTGATGTATTTCAGATAATTGTTAAGTTGTCCTAACCAGCTATTTCTCAATGTTCGTTTATGCCTGAAGTAAACTTCATGGGCATGCAGACTGGTCAGGCTTCCCTTGGCTGGAGATAATTCTGACAGTGGTTTACCTAGGTACTGTCCACAGGATGCACCTAGACCCTTACCTGATTTATTGTCATGCGTTAAGCCCTCACATTAGTTTTATTTATTAAGAGAAAAATACTGCTACTTTGTAGCTGTGGTTGTTTAAGTTTGTGGGGTGGGGTTTCTTGCTTGTTCCCCAAACTTTCTTCTGTACCAATAAAACAAATGTGGGAGATTGCTTGATTGAATTTATGCTATGTGAGGTAAGACAATTTTACTTTGGTAGGAGGACTGGGGTCTGAGGCTATAGCTTGATTGGCACAGTGCTTGGCTATCATTTGTGAGGGCCAAGATTCAATCTCCAGTATACATAAATTAGATTTGGTGGTACATGCTTATAAACCCTGGAAACAGGTCAGAGAAAAAGCCCTGCTGGCAAAGGGAGTAAGGCATTTTGTGCCGAGTTCAGAAGGCTGTCTGGATAAAGGTAGACTTTTAACCTTAATTAGCATCGTTTCTCCATAAGTATGAACCTCAGGATCTGAGATAATGGGGCATTGAAGGGAGAAGTAGAGTATATAGATGTATACTAGGTGATAGAAAATATTCCGTCAGTTACAAATTCATCATGGTAACACCTTTTAGACAAACTGCTTATTAGTATTCACATTATTTGGCTCAGTTGTTAAAATTCATAGACCCAATCAGCCATTTACATGAGAGGAAACATGAAAAATGAGTTGCTATTCTCTTGCAGTTTTCAATACAATTTGAAGTCACCAAAGTTAATTTGAATAGCAGAATTAAAAACACATTTTGTAAATGTGTTTAAAAGAGCTCAGAATATGCAGACAAAGAGGAACTGGAGGCATATGACGAAAACCAGTGTCTGACTGCTACGTGAAGTTGAGAAGTTCTTTCTTAACACCAACAGAAGACATGCCAAGTACATTCCTGAAAGAGATCAGAATAAAGCTATTCACCTTGGAAACCCTATCCAATTTGAGACTTGTACTATTCAGGGTTCTTTAGAGCCACAGAACTTAGGGATTGTCTTGATATATTAAGGGAATTTATTTTATTGATTTACAGACTGCAGTCCAACTAACTCAACAATGGGCAGATGTTCATGGGAAGTTCAAAAATCTTTATGTTTCTCAGTCTCACAAGGCTAGTTGTCTCAGCTAGTCCTCTCTATAAGCTGGAATCGTGAAGAAGTAGGTTCCAACTGGCGAACTGACAAGTACGTGTAATCATGCAAACAAGAGTGAGTCTTCTTTCTTCTGATGCACTCATGTAGACCTCCAGCAGAAGGTGTCTCTCAGGTTAAATTTATGTACCACCATTCCTGTATCTGGAACTTGCTTTGTTCCAGGCTGGCCTTGAACACACAAGCCCTGCTGCCACATCTCTGGGGATTAACGAGATGTACTACCTTACCAAGTAGCCTTAGCTTTTTAAGGTCACCATGCCTCAAGATCTCCATGTCAAGATCCAGGTCAGAAGCCTGTGTCTTCCAGACTCAAGATCTGGATCACAGATGTGCCCTCCATTTATGCACTGAGGTTCATTCCAGATGTAGTCAAGTTGACAACCAGGAATAGCCATCAAGACTTAAGTATGTATGTTGGGATTCTTGTAAGGAAATCTAGTAAATTGCAATTCTTTTAATTCTTTCTAAATGTAGAAGAAATCATGTGACTAAGACAATTCCTTACTAAAATTTGAGCAGTTGTAATATATTATGCCATTAGCACTGTGATAGAAAGCTCTAGATTTGTAATAGTGTTCTTGACAGATATAGGTAAGAAACACGAAAACATTTGGAATTTCATTTTTCTGTGGAGATTTAGGTTCTAAGATGCCAGTGTTGTAAAATACAGTGTATGTCATCTACTACTAGAAAAAAATATAACCAGTGTGGTGTTTTGAATATTCTTGTCCCAAAGAGAGTTGTACTCTTAGGAGGTGTGGCCTTGTTTCAAGAAGTGTGTCATTGTGGGGGTGGGCTTTGCAGCTCTGCCCAGTGTGGAAAAGTAAGTCTTTTTCTGGCTACCACCTGATTCAGATGCTAGAACTTTCAGCTCTTTCTCCAGCACCATGTCTGCCTGCACGCTGCCATACTTCCATTCATGATGATAATGGACTGAACCTTAGAACCTGTAAGCCAGTCCAATTAAAAGTTGTCTCTTATAAGAGTTGCCATAGTTATGGTATCTCTTCAAAACAATGAAACCTTAATTAAGAGAACTAGTTAAATGTGGTAAGAATTTATTTATTAAACAGAAAAGGTGGGAAAAATAGAAAAGATTATACTTTTTGAAAATGGTGTTGTTAAAGGTAACAAAAATGAATCCGGGTGTGTTTTTCTCACAACAATGAGGTGAAAAGCACACAAAACTAGAATTTTCTATGGATTTTTTTTCACAGAACAATTAGTTTTAAACAAAATTTCAATATCTATATTTAAGAACAACTGAGAAAAGATGTTGAAACTACGATCGATGACCAAAGAAGTTTTGGAAATGATAAACTTAACAGAATCCCTTAATATTGAGATGCAATGGTGGCAAGGTATGCCAAGTAGGGACTGAGAGATGCTGGAAGAACCTGGAGGCCAGGTCTACATTGATATGTAAAATATGCACTCAGTCCATTGTTCTGGGGTCCTCAACCAAACATCCCAACCTTTTATTGATAATGAATAAGGGGGCAAAGCAATCATCTCTGGCTACTTCCTCCTGACACTGGGCTGCTGTTATGTGGTAAGGGATAAAAAAATTGAGATGTTGGCCAAGGCTGAGAAGAGCTGGCTGTTTTGCTGCTGTCCAGGATGTGGGATCATCTGTGGGTAGGAGTGTTGCAGGCTCAGTTGAAGCAACCTGTGAGGCTGGGCTGGAGCATCTGTAGGTCACTGTCCTGGATGCAGGTTCTGAAGAATATATATGTGAAGTTAAGGAGTTTAGGGAGAAGAACATTTTCTTCAGTTTACATTTAAAACTCTTTGGCCCATGGTCTAATTGGATGAGGAGCGGGGCATCCAAGGACCAAGGAAGGGGTGATAGAGCCTATCCTCACGAATAGTTGGACAGGGAAGGAAACAGGCTGTTAAGTGACACTACTTATCCTAAGTTCACTTGAGTGTGGGAAATGGATTTCCTGAAGCTTATAAGAATCATTTTAAGTTTACAAAAAGATAAGTCACTTTCCTATCACCCTCTAAGGTTTTTTTTACACATTCTCTAACCTTCATAACTTGTGTTGCCAACATCTTCCATGTCCCTGGACCTTCAAACACTTTCTTAGACCTGCAAACACTTTTCCAGAAGCATTTCTATCCCCAGACCTTCTACCTTCAAACCTTCTACCTTTTCCTACGCAATTATTGACCATGAGACACAGGTGGTTGATCATCGGGAACAGTCATTGCAAAGGGAGTCACTTTAAATAAAGGAAGAGCACAAAGGTACACCTGAAACCTGTTTATCTTTCATCATGAAGCCCATGAACAAGGCAAACCTGTTTGTTTTTCTAATCAGACCTTTGGTAGTTTTAACTCCTCAATAAATTAAGGAATGAACTAGCAAGGTGGTGGATAACCTTAGGGTAAGGAGCTAGTTGCCTGTTCTTTAGCTGTCAAGCTACATTCATCTTAGCCATCCACATGACCAGAGACCTGAGAAGGATAAGTTACTCTTTCTCCCTCTTGCCCCTCTCCTCTCTCCTTTCACTTGGTGACTTCCCTGGCCTTGGTCTTTGGGGTCAGTAACTCACAGAAGAGCAGCTTCTGAATAAACCCGCATTTAATATAATCTAACCTGGCTTGAATTTGCCCATTTCACTGGCAGGGAAATAGCTCATCAATAATGACATTTTTTGTTTGTTTGTTTGTTATTTTTTGTTTTGTTTTGTTTTGTTTTGAGACAGGGTTTCTCTGTATAGCCCTGGCTTTCCTGGAACTCACTTTGTAGACCAGGCTGGCCTTGAACTCAGAAATCTACCTGCCTCTGCTTCCCAAGTGCTGGGATTAAAGGCGTGTGCCACCACTGCCCAGCAATAATGACATTTTTAAGAGGATCTAATACCACCAATTATTATAGTGTTTTCACCTTACTCATCAACGGGATGTTGGCCCAAATACTGGTATGAATATGTGTGAGAAAAGAGTGAACCTGCCCATTTAGACACAATTAAACAGTATATGCAGCCTATCTTTCACCTGTAAAAGACTATAAACTTTAAATATTAATCCTATACTCTACTGAATCTAGGACTCATTACCTTATTTACTTATTTATTTATTTTATTTATTTGTTTATGTGTGTATTCATTTATTTATGTAGAAAGTGCTCATGTGTTTTCCAGCTGTGCATTCTCTGGGCTTCCCCCCTGGTACCTCCTAGCTTTAAAATAACATCGTAAAATGAAGCCCGCCCAGACCCAGGTCTGTACAGGATTCTTGCATCTGAAACACAAACTTACAAGTGTCAACTGATACAAGCTTTCTTATCAATACCCATCTACCCTGTTGCTGAGTCCTCAAGGACCTTTTCCACTCAACACTCAGAATTGTAAGGCTGAGGATCCTATAGCTGTAGGATGCCCTGTCTTTTGTATGTTGTCTTCTCTAATTTTCTATTACCTTGACAAAACACCATGACCAAGACAACTTATAAAATAAGCGTTTAATCGGGGCTCATAATTCCAGAATGCAGTAGAATGCATGACCATCATGGAAAGGAAAAGGGCAAGTGATGAGGAGCCATAGTGGTAGAGCAGTTGCTGATGGCTTACATATTATTATTTGAAAGTTGGAAGCAGGGGGTGGGGGACTAATTGGGACTGGGAATGGTACAAGTTTTTGGAAACTGTTAATGAGACTCTCCAACAAGTCCATACCTCCCAATCATTTCCAAATAATTCAACTAGAGACAAATCATTCAAACATAGAAACCTATGGATCTACTTCAAGTCACCACACTGCTATGGATCCATTAAGGTTAAACCCTCCCTGAGAAAAATAAAAAGAGTTTACCTCCATATACCAGGTCTTGATGTCTTTCTTTCTTTCTTTCTTTCTTTCTTTCTTTCTTTCTTTCTTTCTTTCTTTCTTTCTTTCTTTCTTTCTTTCTTTCTTTCTTTCTTTCTTT
>NC_034598.1:72648999-72659962 GCF_900095145.1 Mus pahari
TTTCTTTCTTTCTTTCTTTCTTTCTTTCTTTCTTTCTTTCTTTCTTTCTTTCTTTCTTTCTTTCTTTCTTTCTTTCTTTCTTTCTTTCTTTTTCTTCTTCTTCTTCTTCTTCTTCTTCTTCTTCTTCTTCTTCTTCTTCTTCTTCTTCTTCTTCTTCTTCTTCTTCTTCAGTAGAAAGATTCACTTTGGTTTTCGAGACAGGGTTTCTTTGTGTATTGCTGGCTGCCCTGGAACTCACTCTGTAGACCAGGCTGGCCTTGAACTCAGAAATCTGCTTGCCTCTGCCTCCCAAATGCTGGGATTAAAGGTGTTTGCCACCACTGCCTGGCTTCTTGATGTCTTTCTTTAGATATACCAGCAGTTTAGGAAAAACAATGACACCATTTCAGATTGTTCTTGTTGGCCTAGGGAATTATAAAAGCTCAAAAAAATTACAAAAAATGTCTTCTATTATAATTTTGAAAGAATCTGCATGCATAGTTACTGTGTGTCTTAGCCTTTCTTGAAATCTTTGTCAGTTCTTGGAGTGCTTTGTGTAAAAATCTGTGAAGAATGTCAAATGAAGATGGAAAAGATCTAGGCTTTTCATATTCTGGACAAAACCTAACATAATTTTGTCAGAAGCCATCTAGGAAAGGCTAAAAGCATGAAATGAAGTTTCTGAAGATGGCTCACCATTTTACTTGGGGTGCATCGGGTGAGCTCTAAGAATGCAGGGTCTTTAGAAATTGCATCCTAGAATTGGTTCTTGCTACTGATATGTCTTTCCCGTCACTATTACATAGCCCAATGATTCCTGAGCATCATCACACCTTCTTGGGCAAATTATCTGCAGGTCAGCATGAAGGCAAACTTTCATGAATGAATGCTGTTTAGATCAGTTAATGACTTTATAGAATTCCTGATCTGATTCCAGTAATTTTAAGGAGAAAACTTAAGGAGATGGTTTTTAGTTGTGTTGCTAGAAAGATGTTGTAAAATTAGAATCAAGAATAGAATGTGCCCCCTCATAGAATAGTAAGTAAAGGCTGCAGAAGCAGGGATGGCTACAAAGAGCCTTCACAATTACACTGGGAAGAGAAATAGGCTTGGGACAAGTTTGTGATCAACGAAAAACATTCATCCTAGGACAGATCCAAGATGAAGAAGCCACTGGTGTGCGCTGTGATAGGATACCATGAAAAACTGTTGCTTTGAACTTATAATGAGCTTACAGAATGAAACACTGAATTTACTATCAGCATCCTCAGCAACTCCTCTTCTGTGTAACATTTTATATATGAGGTAACTTTCTAAAGAACTTTTGTCTAAGAAGGTATAAAAAGGCCAGAGAGGAGAAATAAAGTGGTGACAGTGGGAGCTCTGCCCCATCTAGCCAAAATGTATGCGTATGGCATTTGAGGCTCAGCCCCACCCACCAAATGTGTGTGTGTGTGTGTGTGTGTATTTGTGTATGTGTGTGTGTGTTTGTCTATATGTATGCATATATACACATGTGTAGGTATATGTGTATGTGTGTAAGTATGCATGAACACTTGTAGAGGTGATGAGACCAGTGGTCAGGATGGACCTGTGTGTGTGTGTGTGTGTGTGTGTGTGTGCCTGTTTTCTGTGCAAATGACTTTTTTCTTTTCTCTCTGGTTCATGAAGTGTTAATGAGTTCCAAGCCTCTGGCAAGGCCAGAGATAGATCCTTGGGCAGAGAGAAAAGAACCCTAGAAATTAAGCCTCTTTTCCTCTTAATTCCCTGCTGCTGCCAGCAGGAGTCTATTACCAGAAGCCAACAGCTTGGCTTTGGCCTTAGAATAACAAAGAGTTTTGGACAGAGTTGCCAAAGATTAAAAAGCTGTGGTCCTGATTGCTGACTCCATATCCCTTCACTGCCTTTCTTGGGACCCTGTGCTGCTGGCCTGGTCACTGGCATATTTTCTTTATCCCCCCTCCTTCACTTCTCTCATTTGTTTTTCCTCTGAAGCTGGAGTTAAGCTCCTGGAGAGAATTTCAGGAAAAAATATTGTAACAAAATCCAATGATAAGTTTGAGATAATTGCCTTTTAAGGGAAACAATGCATACAACGCTGAACCGCTCTATAACACTGTAACTTCCAGAAGCTGTGCTGTCCTTTGGAAACACTATTGAACAGGTTATTGAACTTCCTAGTATTGGAAATTTATTGAAGAGCAAATGTTGTAAGCTTGTTGACATTTCCTTTTGGGGATTTTGCCCGGGACTCAGTAAAATAAGTGAAGCATGTGAGAAAAAAATTAACAGTCAGTGTCAGCATATTATAGAAACATAACTGTGCCTTATCTCCCACAATGGCACAGTATGTTCTAGAAGGTGAACATAATATTCAGAAATATAATCTGGATATAGCATCAAGGGCAGTAAAACATGTTACAGAACTCAGTATTGGGTAGGAAGCAGAATGGTGAGTGATTCTCCTCTCAGAGGGAAAAGTGGGCCATTATTGTCACTTAGCTCTGCTCCTGTGTCCCCATTTGCCTCTCAGCTTCTGCCTCTCTCCCCCTACAGTCAGACCTGAATTGAGAGTTATTTTTCTGGGAATGTACATTATTTCTTCTAGGGTCAGATCTTTGTAAAAGCTCAGGTAAAGGTTTTTTCGGCTAGCACTTTTTGAGTCATTGATCATGTCCTTAACTCTGGCCTGCCTCTGTGAGACAGCTTTTGAGAATGATGGAATGAGAGCCTACCATTAGGCTTTTTGCATCTCATGTTGTACTACTTGGATTTGAGTTTTAGAAAAGGAAAGCAGTCCCGGGAACTAAACAAGAGAACATCATTACTATTTCCTGTTACACTGGTGAGACAGCCAGTGTCTCACTTCGGAAGCTTAAGTGCAAACCTGAAGAGTTGAAGATAAGATAATTTTAATCCTCTGGATTGTTTTTGCTTTTAAGCATACTTTGATTGCAATAAATGTATTCTTTGTGTAATATTTAGTATTATTAGCAAAATATTTTTTTCTGGGTTTTTGTAGTTGTGTTACATTGAGCTTCATGAATTGTTGGTCTTACCATTCTGGAAAGCCTGTATAATGCATGAAGTACTGAAGGCCAAAGACATTGATATAGTTATTTATTCTACTAGTCTGTAAAGTAGCCCCAAGGAGACAGATCATTTAATATTGGTCTTTAATTTTATGTAACAGTGTATGTTTCATAGTTGTTTATTTTACCATGATATATAAATCACTAATGAACAAGCTCCCTGGCCCTGGGACAATAGTAGAAAAATAGAGATAATGGTTGTTTTTTAATTTTATTTTAACCTGAGCTACTGCAAACTACATGTGATTAATAAACTATGTTCAAATGAACATGACAAGGCATAATTGTTTTTGAAAGCGATCAGGTAAAAATGAATGGAAAATGCATTTTTTTTAAAAAAAAAATTGGGCATTCCCCATCACGAATGTAAATAAATGAATGTCAAAGTACAAAGAGTATTTGCTTATCTGCATAGCTACCTATTACCTATAGCATTGAATAATATATTTTTATTGTTTTGGCTAAATGGGAACCAGCCACATATATGACAGTTACAAAAATTCTTCACTGGCTATGAGGTATAAAAAACACAAAGCTGGTTATGTCGTTGGCCTCTACAATCAAAAAGGAAAGGACAGGAACCCATTAATTTAGAAAATAGACTCTAAGATACTCTATAATTAAATGAAAAGTGAAACTTACTTCTCCTCATATACTCAAAAAGGTACATAAATTAATGTAATGTTTTGGGTACTGCAACTTAGTCTGTGATAATTTAGCTCACATATTTGAAAGATTATTCCATGGTACTTTAAGTACATGGCTTTTCTGGAAAAACAAAATTATCATCTATTTTTAGAGAAGCTATGACATCATGGCTTGATTTATGTCTTTTGTTCAGTTTACATTTTCCTAAATTATAGTTTACAATGTTTATGTGTTAATAAAGATACCTCATTAGGCAATTTGGTGTGCCTAGTATGTACTATGACTAATACTGTTATTGCGTTCAAAGTTAAACAGAAAACACTGGGAGATATTCATCTAAATTGACTTAATCATAATTTAATTACTATATACCAAGGCACACCCATCACAAAATTCAGAATCATATTGGCCAAATAATAGATTTCATATAACAGTGGATTGTAAATTCATTTATTAGATTCCTGAGAGGAGATTGTAAGACTCATTCTTAGGTTAATCGTGAAGAATAAGTAATTCAAATGTTCTAGAAGGGAACTTTCAAGACTCTCAACTTCATGGTTTGATCAACAATTCAGAACACATTGTAGTACTGCTTTTTAAAATGTCAAACATCTCTGAAAGCACATATGCAGACTGAGTATATTATATTTAGAAATATATATACATGTTTATATTCATATATATATATATATACACACACATATGCACATAACATAGAACCATAACAATATATCATAAATTTGAAGACAAAGTGGTATGATTTCAATGGAAGAAATGTTGGAGGAAATGAAATAATGTAACTATATTATAATCTCAAAAATTAAAGAAAAATTGTATCTATTTGGATTTAGCTCTATAACTCTGCTTTTTGATTGGTTGTGATTTTCTGTAGTGGTCTCCATCTGTTGCAAAGAAAAGTTTCCTTGATGAGAAGTAAAGACAACACTTTATTGGTGGGTAAAAAGACAAATGTTTAGATTAGCTTTCCTCAAGGTAAGACACATTGTACATCATAGATAAGAGGGTAGGAGATAGTGAGAACTAGAAGACCAGCGAGTTTGCACTGAGATAATGTATGCTAGTGATGCTGCAAGCCACACTATTAAGTCTCACCAACATGTCTACCCAAATATGAGCTGCATAAGAAGGACACCAATAGACATACATATCAGAGTAGACTTGGAAAAGCCTATATTCAGCCCTACACAAAGACCTACAGGCAGATAAGCAATGCTGAAATGAGAATAAATAGTCTTCCTCAGGGAAAAACACACCAGTTGGTTATCCAGTGCTGAATGGAAACATACACAAAAACCATTACGCAGATTGAACAGACTGAAGTTTTTGTTTAGGAATAATGAATTTGTACATGCACACACACACATGCATACATACATATTTATGTATATCTATCTATCTATCTATCTATCTATCTATCTATCTATCTATCTATCTATCTATCTATCTATATCTATATCTATATCAGGTTCTAAATATATATATATATATGTTTTATATATATATATATATATATATATATAAGTTTGGTCCTTATACATAAAATATCTGCTCTTCTGAGATCAGTTATAAATATATCTGGCTGAAGTTATAGTTTTGATTTAGCTGCAAAAGTGTTTTTAGAGAGTATGTATTTATTTGTTTGTTTGTTTATCTATTCTCTCATACAATACATCCTAACCACAGCTCCCCTCCCCCATTCCTCCTAGTCCTCTCTCCTACCTCCCCCTCCCCATATCCACTGCTCCTTCATTTTCCTTCAGAAAACAGCAGGCCTCCTGGTATTCATAAACATAAGGCAAGTAAATAAAGTCTGCTTGAGATACTCAATTGATGAGCTCTGGGCCTATGATATTTTTGGCAGAGTCTCTTCTATAAGTAAAAGTGGGTTTTTTGTTGTTGTTTTTGCTTGGTTGGTTTTGGGGGGTTTGCTGTTGTTGTTGCTGGTTTTTTGTTTGTTTGTTTGTTTTGGAGAGTGAAAGTCACCACAAGTTTTAGCAGAAAGGAAAATTCCTAGGTACAATTTCTAGACCAATGCTCCAATCCTCCACATTGCCCTCTATACACAAGAGATGTTTGTACCTAGAAGTATAAATTATCCAGGGCTTCGTTCATTACAAACAAGTTTGACTCCAGTATATAGCTATTCATCCCTTAATTTTCTTCCTGGTTACTCTTGGAATGGTCTGTAAACATTTTAGCTTGATTAGGTTCTTTATATGCTTGTTTACACTTGTTATTGGAAAAATCATGTCTTAATATTTAAGTAAGTTGAAAACTATTTGGAAATATTCACTTCCTAAGGAGAAGTTGCCCCATTTTCTAAATTTCCATAGCTTCTTGCTTATATAACAGAAACTATGTCTAGCCACATTATTATGTGGCATAAAATTAGGACAACCAAGGCTACACAGAAACCCTGTCTCAAAAAACAACAAAAAAAAAAAAAAAAAAAAAAAAAAAAAAAAGTATATATTCTGCACTCTCTAGGAAGACAGATTTAGGCATAGATATTGTATTGTTCCTAATTTATGTATTTTCCTGCCCTTCTCGCATGATAGATATATTCATTTGTTACTTGCTGGCTATCTCTGTCATTGATTGGTCCTCAGCATCTGGTAAGATATGCTGCACACAAGATATAATCCCTATATTGGTTGATGTGTCTTTGAAGGTGTTCATGAGCAATCATAAGATACTTTTAGTTTTCTGTTTTAAAGATTGTGACAGAATGATTATATACATGCTTGTTGTAGAAAAATCTTTCCTCTGTAACTTTACAAACATTAGATTATAAAGCTTTTGCTAATAGGATCCAGTTTCTCTCGTAGTATATGGTGTATTAACTAAGAAGTCAAAAGTAAGGTACACATTTTAAAACTCTCTTATCCAAGGCTGCACAACTAGTTATCTGTGGGGTATACAGCTCTTCAAGATGATATATGATAAAACACTGTGTATTGAATGACTCATAGATAATCTCTTAAGGTAGTAATTTAGGAAGAAGACTTGAGAGCATTGGATGGGTTGGCCATCATTTCTCATCTTCTAGATTTTGGTTCTTTTCCAGACTAATATAGTCACTTCAGCTCTTCTTAAGCAATCCAATGTGACTATTTTCTCTGCACAGTACTTTCTACTATACATTCAACTATACAAGCTCTGTGCTGGAAATTATTAAAAATTAGAACATTAGCTACCACCATCCATGTTTTAATAACTGTCTAATAGTTATCTTTGCTATTTGGGTGCTTAATCACTATTGAATAAATTTGTTGCAGTTATAAATTTTTTAAAAAAATATGATATTTTCTATTTTTTGTTTGTTTGTTTTTTCAAATCAGGGTTTCTCTGTATAGCTCTGGCTATCCTGGAACTCTGTACACCAGGCTGGCCTTGGACTCAGAAATCCGCCTGTCTCTGCCTCCCACGTGCTAGGATTAAAGGTGTGCGCAACTACTGCCCAGCTGCTATTTTCTATTTTAAACAAAGGAAAATAGTTTATGTAGAATTTACACATTATCTATTTTTTTTCATGTAACAAGTTTATTCCCTGATTTTCCCCTAGAGTACTGTCACTTTCAAAAATAAATATGTAATTTTCTTAAAATATTTTATTAGTTTTTTTCAAAATTTCATATGTGTTTTTGTCATTTTTACTCCTTTCCTGGTTTCCTGTAACTCTTCCTTACCTATCTATCCAAATTTGCATTCATTTATTTCCCACATCAAGGGCAATTTGTGTTTCCTAAATATAATGGGATGTGTGGCCATCAGAGGGCTGGGGATGTATCAAGTATTACATACTTAGAGAAAACTGACTCTGTCTTTGTCTCTCTCCTTTCCTCTTAGCATCTGCAATTGTTAATACCTTCTTGGCTAGAGATATAGAGGTAAAACTTTGTGCCTAACTCCTGTTATTCAGTGTGTTGATTGAAGAGTATTTTTTTATTTATTATTATAAATATATAAAGATTGTATATCCACACTCATTTCTTATATAAACCACCTTATCTTGTTCTCATATACTTTTATGTACAGTTCCATTCACAGAAGAATAGTGACAGTCATTGGGTTATTTTTAATATTTGTTTCTAGAAATTATAAGGACCTTAGAGAGTGATTTCCTTGTGTGTTGTAATTAAACGATAATGTGTTTTCCTTTTTTTACTTTTATACACATATTTTAATGAACAGGGTAAAACCAAAAGAAGCCACTTACGACAAAAATAATGTTTACTAACTAATTTTTTTATTGAAACACCAAATCCATATATTTAAGCACTAATCACTAAGCATGCCAAGCAAGTATGTGGGTGAGGGAGCACACATGCAAATGAGATAATGTGTTTTCCTATTTCTATAAACCCTTTTAGTCAAGAGATCTCAAAGTTATTTTACTATAGAACAGTATGCTTTGTTCTTTTTTTCTCTCTCTCTCCTTTTCCCCTCAAATGTAAGCAAATTCACTGTCTTCCCAAACTCCTCTCAATACCATTTTCCCATTCCTTCCCACTAAACGTTGAGATTCCTTTGTTGTTTCTGACTTCTCTTCTTTCCTCATCGAGTGCAGCTTTTGATGTCCAGGAACTCTTGAGAGAGGGACCTATCCGAGTGTGTGGTCAACCAATAAGGACTTACACTTAAAGAAAGCAGATTGTTTTTCTTGTAGTAGCTGTCAAATGCCGTTACACTCCACTAAGTAGCAAGATTTTGTGTCCACCTTTCTACCTCTATACAGTGAAAGAGTAAATATTCTAATGAATATTTTAAACCAATTTATTTTCTAATTAAAAGATGCTAGACAGGTTTGAACCTTGACTAATTTTTTTAAACCTTTGAATTTATTTTGCATTTGTATAAATAAGGACATATTATTCCCGTCCCTAAATAGTTTCTGTTTTATTATTGTTGAGAATAAGTTAACACAATGCATCAGTTGAAACCAACTACCATTTCTGTTCCAGTCTTTTATTATTCCATCTCTTTGTCTTACTCAGTGTTTGTATTCCTGCATAAAACAGCATGACTACGAAGCAAGTTGTGGAGGAAAGAGTTTATTCATCTTACACTTCCACATTGCTGTTCATCACCAAAGGAAGTCAGGGCAGGAACTCACAAAGGGTAGGAACTTGGAGGCAGAAGTGGATGCAGAAATTATAGAGGGATGCTGCTTACTGGCTTGCTTCCTCTAGTAAGCTCAGCTTGCTTACTTATAGAACCCAACACTACCAGCCCAGGGATGGCACCACCCACAATGGGCCCTCCCCACTGGATCACTAATTGAGCAAATGCCTTATAGCTGGATCTCATGGAGGCATTTCCTCAAGGGAGGCTCTTTTCTATGTGGTAACTCCAGTTTGTGTCAAGTTGATACAGAAAACCAGACAGTACACTTTTCCTTTATTATTTTTTAAGAACCAACAGCAACTTGAAAACGAAAAGATTCTGGGGGCTGAAGAGGTGGCTAAGTGTTTAACTCTCCATGCTGTTCTTACAGGGGACAAATGTGGGTTACTAGCACTCATATCAGGAGGGTTACAATCATTTGTCACTCAAGTTCCAGGTCATAAAAGTCTCCAAGACTCTGAAAGCATACCTTATATGCACAAACCCACAGTTAGACAAATACAGGAGTATGATTTAAAACAAAATATTTTGTTGAAAAAGAATTTAGTTTTCCTTTTAAAAATGATTTACAATTTCATTTGAAGATATTTAATTAATTAATTAATTAATTAATTAATTATTGTTTTTTTTTTTTTTTTTGAGACAGGGTTTCTCTGTATAGCTCTGGCTGTCCTGGAACTCACTTTGTAGACCAGGCTGGCCTCGAACTCAAAAATCTGCCTGCCTATGCCTCCCAAGTGCTGGGATTAAAGGCACGTGCCACCACGGCCTGGCTGAAGATTTTTATACAGTATGTTTTGATCATGTTTTCCCCTTTCCCACAACTTCTCCCAGATTCTTTCTACCTCCCTATCCACCAATTTTGCTTTCTGGTTCTCTCCTTTGAACACCAAGAACAAGAAGCAAGAACAAAAAGGCATCCAATAAGCAAGCAAACAAACAACAACAAAAACTCACAAAAAGAGAAAAAAAAACAAATGACCAATAAAAGAATGTTCAAACAATGAACAATGCCCTAAAAGTTTCACAGAAAAGAATTTATTTTGACAGATGATTTTGGGGCAGTATCTCTCCTTGGCTGGAATACCCTGGTAGATGGCTGTGCTGATCCTCACTGTGGTGATGTGAGCTTGCAATCTGGACAACAAACTGAGAAATAGCAATGCCGGTGCTCACCTTGCTTTTTCATCTTGCTCCTTTGGTTCACTTCAGGATCCCATCACATAAGTTGGTGGTACCCTTATTCAAGAAGGGGAATGCCTTTCCCTCAGTTAATCCTCTTTGGAAAATTCCTCAAAGACACACCCAAAAGCATGCCTCGTCAATGCCCTGATGCTCATAATCCAATCCAGTTGAAAACTGAAATTCACCATCATGCCCACGTTATTGCACAGTTAATGTCACAGTTTTCTGTGACAACAATCCACTTAGATATGTAAGCTGATTCACTCAGGTTATGACAGAGCCAAATCCAGGTGACATCCATACTGGAAATGTATTAAGAGGAAATAGGAGTGGTCTTGTTCAGAATTTGTTCATTCAGGGAATTGGCACATTTCTGTCTCTGGCAGAAACAGGCCCTAGTCATGTCTTACTCACAAAGTTGTCAGTGCCTTCAAACCAGTAATGTTATTAGCTAGGCTTCATCTGTTTTATCATTTCCAATTCTGCAAATATCAAGATACCACCTTATGCTTAGAAAAATCCCATTTGATTGGTGAAGGCAACCTGAATGATTGCCTTGTCTAAGTCTATGGTGCCATATAACAGAACTAATCTTGAGGACTATGCAGGGTTTATACACAGTAGAAAGATATTAGAGAATGCTTAATGCTTAGTGCTTGAAGTATCCAATTTAGAAAAGGTGGTTGCCCAAACGATTATCCCATAAATAACTGAAAATCATCTTGTATATATTTTCATATGACATATTGCAGTCATATACTGACTGCTTTTGGAACAATAAAAATTGTAGTAATTGATAATGCTGAATTACAAACACATAAGCATGTTCATGTGCACACACTCACACACACACTTACACACATACACACACACATACACACACACATACACACACACACACACACACACAC
>NC_034598.1:72660012-72666562 GCF_900095145.1 Mus pahari
ACACACACACACACACACACACACACACACACACACACACACACACAGAGGAGACTTATTGCTGGGAAAGACAAAGGGTAAATTTTCCCTTGGAGACTCTAGAAAGAATCAGCCATGTTGATATGTTCTCATCTCAAATGAATGTAATTGAGACAAAAAAGTGCCTCTGAGTTTGCAGAAGTGTCTGCCTGAATTGCTTAAGATCTTTATATTTATGATGGTTTGTTATGAATTATGAGAAAAAAGTACAACTGAATATATAGATATAGATGTAGATATAGACAGATATAGATATAGAATCTATATAATAATTGCTGCATTGACTTTGGATGCATTTAAGGTAGGACAAACTCTAGACATATTTTCAATTGAGACTCTCTTCAGAGATGATTTTAGTTTGTGGCAAGTTAACATTTAAAACTAACCTTCACAAACCACACTTTGTCAAGTTGACACACAACCATATCATTTTAAAATCATACCTTTTCTTCCCTTGTCGTAAAATCTTGTGTTAATATCATAATATAAAGTAGAGCCTATCCTTAAAAAATCCCCAAGGTCTCTAAAAATTTCAAACCTTCAAAAGTTCAAAGTGTCTCTAAAAGTCCAAAATCACTTTAACTGTGGAATCCTATTTTAAAAAAAGTTACATTCTTAAACATTCTTATACCCCAAAGGAAGACCTGAGGCATAAAATAAAAATCCCATCAAGACAGTCACAAAAATCTAATAGTGATAGTTCAAATCTTAGAGCTTAGTATCTGACATATGAGATTCCCAATGATCTACTGAGTTCCTAACGACTTAAGCATGCTCACCTCTACAGAGCAGTAACATCCAGAGCACACATAGCATCTCTGTTATCATAAACCAGCTCCTCTTCACAAGTGACTTCTTCAGGATGAGTGTCCATATGGTCTAACATCTCCAATATCCTGGGACCTCCATTGCAACCATATAGCTATACCATCACCAGTAGCTATGCATCACTACTCAGTGGCTCTCTATGACCTCCTCAGTCTTCCATCTTTTATGACTTTAAGGCAAATAATCATGTAGATGATGCTTATAAATTGCAAGGTCCTATAGCAATCATGAGACGTAATTTGTTCCCTTGGACAACTTCCTATGTGTTGAGCCTGAAGAAATATGTTCCTACTTTCCCAATGAAGCACAAAAAGTTTCATCTCACTCATACTGATCACTGTTTATCACAGCTGATTCTTCAGCTTCAACCTGTCCACCCTTTGTCTGTCACGTCAGTGGTCCTGATCTCCTAGTAATCACAGTTGATTCTTCAGTTCCACCGTGACAACCTCACACACGTTCTTATTTGGAGTGTCCTAGGATTAGCCTCTGGCCAAATTCAGATAGAAATCTCACAAACTGAGCCTATTTTCTCAGCATTACTGTCTTCCAAATGTCCACAAGAATGATCCACCAAGCACTCAACTTTCTCCAACCCACAGTGGCAAACCCTTCTACACTCCTCCCACCAGAACAATGTGGTTAAGCTTATCACAGCAACAAACCCACTTCTCTGCTGCCAAGATCTGTTTTAGTTTCATTTCTGATCCTGTGTTAACACATCCTGACAAAAAGAAAGGTTGAAGAGGAAGGCATTTATTCTGTTGCATTTCAGGTAAATCTATCATTGAGAGGGACCAGTCACAGTACACTAATCCCCAAGGGCCTAGAGAGAGGAAAGGATTCATTCTTCCTTTCCTTTGCTTATACTTAGGAAGCTTTATTTACTTTTATACACTTCATGGCTCATTCCAAGAAATGGTACCAGCTAGGAAACTGCTTATCATGGTCACTTTAATGGCCCCAAAATCATATGTAAACATGTGCTGTGGCACACAATTTAAGAAGCCAACTCTAATGTAGGCTATGTAGCATCGATGCATAGACATATGCAAAATATACATACATTATGCAAAAGGGAGTATATGTAAACAAAATAATGGACAATGGATTGGCTGAAATATGAACAAATGAGTATATGAATAAAAAGAATATTAGATTTCAGTTGAAAACTCGACAGAATAAATTGAATTTGAAGAAAAGTACTATAAATATTTTAGCAAGATAGATATGTTTTGTACAATGATATTTTAATTGAATAAACTTTACAAGCAAGGATTCAGAATGGCTTTTGCTTTCATCTCTATGCTTTTCTACAAGAGGTCCAACAATGTGTGACCCTCCTGTAAGTCCTCCTCTGAACGTGGAGAAAAGTGTGAGTGCCATGACATTAGAGTTTTCATTTTCTTTTTATTCTTTTTCTTTTTTTCCTTTCCAATTATTTATTAGGTATTTACTTCATTTACATTTCAAATACTATCCCCAAAGTCCCCTATAACCTCGCCCCTTCTCCCCTACCCACCCACTCTCACTTCTTGGCCCTGGCGGTCCCCTGTATGGGGCATATAAAGTTTGCAAGACCAAGGGGCCTCTCCTCCAAGTGATGGCTGACCAGGCTATCTTCTGCTACATATGCAGCTAGAGACACAAGCTCTGGGGGTACTGGTTAGTTCGTATTGTTGTTCCACCTATACAGTTGCAGACCCCTTCAGCTCCTTGGGCACTTTCACTAGCTCCTCTATTGGGGGCCTATTCTGTCCTATAGCTGACTGTGAGCATCCACTTCTCTGTTTGCCAGGCACTGGCATAGCCTCATATGAGACAGTTATATCAGGGTTCTTTCAGCAAAATCTTGCTGGCATATGCAATAGTGCCTGTGTTTGGTGGCTGACTATGAGATGGACCCCTGGGTGGGGCAGTTTCTGTATGGTCCATCCTTTCGTCTTAGCTCCAAACTTTGTCTCTGTAACTCCTTCCATGGGTGTTTTGTTCCCAATTCTAAGAAGGGGGAAGTGTCCACATTTTGTTCTTCGTTCTTCTTGAGTTTCATGTATTTTACAAATTATATCTTGGGTATTCTAAGTTTCTGGGCTAATATCCACCTATCAGTGAGTGCATATCAAGCGAGTTCTTTTGAGATTGAACTCAGGATGATACCCTCCAGATCCATCCATTTGCTAAGAATTTCATAAATTCATTGTTTTTAATAGCTGAGTAGTACTCCATTGTGTAAATGTACCACATTTTCTGTATCCATTCTTCTGTTGAGGGACATCTGTGTTCTTTCCAGCTTCTGGCTATTATAAATAAGACTGCTATGAATATAGTGGAGCATGTGTTCTTATTACCAGTTGGAACATCTTCTGGATATTTGCCTAGGAGAGGTATTGCTGGATCCTCTGGTAGAGGAGAAAGTGGAGAAAAGCCTTGAAGGTGTGGGCACAGGGAAAAAAATTCTGAATAGAATAGCAATGGCTTGTGCTGTAAGATCGAGAATTGACAAATGGGACCTCATAACATTACAAAGCTTCTGTAAGGCAAAAGACACTGTCAATAAGACAAAAAGGCCACCAACAGATTGCAAGAGGATCTTTATCAATCCCAACTCAGATAGGTGACTAATATCCAATGTATAAAAAGAACTCAAGAAGATGGACTACAGAAAACCAAATAACGCCATTAAAAAAATGGGGCACAGAGCTAAACAAAGAATTCTCAACTGGGGAATATCAATTGGCTGAGAAGCACATGAAAAAATGCTCGACATCCTTAATCATCAGGGAAATGCAAATCAAAACAACCCTGAGATTCCACCTCACACCTGTCAGAATGGCTAAGATCAAAATTCATGTGACAGCAGATGCTGGCGAGGATGTGGAGAAAGAGGGACACTCCTTCCTTGTTGGTGGGATTGCAAGCTTGTACAACCACTCTATAAATCCGTCTGGTGGTTCCTCAGAAAATTGGAGTTTTCATTTTCTAAAGGACTAAAATATGCTGAATAGTCTCTTTGGCTGCAATATATTTAAGCATAACCAACAATAACCACTAGTTTATATTTTGCATATGATATGTTTTTAATGAAACTTTTTGGATATGGTAGAATTATGAAATAAGAAAAAATTTGTCAGATAAGCCATTTTTATAGAAGCCTATGTGCTTGGTGTTCCAAGAAGTTTTATTCTGTTTTTTTCCCTCCATAGTTTAGTTCTTCCATTTCTTCATAAGTTCTTTTTATATCTTTCTTTCTCCTTCAGATCCATCATCTTCTACTCTCTTTGGTGGCTTACTAAAACGTAAACCAGTTGCCTGTTGTATTATTCAGAGAAGGCACAAACATGTTCCCTTTATTTTTCTTCTTCTCTATCTGTGCTTCACAGAGTTACTTTATTTTCTCAAACAGTAAAAACTATCAATTCAAACATCAAACTGTAGTCTTCTCCCTGAGAAGATTATCACCATGACTATTTTGTCTTTTCTTAGTCATTTCTTTAACCTAAGATAGTACACACTGTAAAATTTGCTGAGAGTTATATGCAAGTTCCTTCAAAAGGGAGATTGTTCTCAGCAGAGACTACTTAGTTATAATCTGAACTGGACTTCCTTCACTCTGTCTTAGGGAAACCTCAGATATCTTATTCACCTTATAGAGAGATAGTGGATTTGTTATGGGGGTTTAATGGCAGGTTGCTATGCTGACACATAGTGGCTTTGGCTAATGGGAGATCTGTTTTATCTGTTTGCAATAGGGAGACCTGGTAGTCGGTTCTGTAGCACTTGTGTATGAGACAACTGGATGCCACTTGAGAGAAAGGACAGAGACCTTGTTGAGACATTTTAATGCAGTTACATGGCAGCCCTAGGTGGGATACAGACACACCCACAGTACACACCTTTAATCCATAACAATGAATCTACTTTGTAGAGGGAAAGGACCATATTTGAAAGTAATGCCTAGTTGAAAGTCAGAGAAAGTGATGCTATCAGAGTAAGATTCGACAGAATGTGTCAGAGATAGGATATACCCAACTCTCAGGAGAAGACACGAGAAAGAGAGCTATTTAAGAGCAATACAGGGAAAGTTAGGCAGTTTTGTTCAGTTAGTTTAGCTCAGTGCAGTGGTGTTGAGTCAGTGAGTGCAGAGTCAGTGCAATGAGTGAAGTGCAGTGGAGTTGAGTTCATTTGTGAGTTTCTGAAGTTCAGTACAGGTCAGTAGTAGTGGTTGAAGACAGAGAATAAGACAGACAAATAAAAACATCATTTAAAGAAATGCAAAAAGCACCCAGGAGAATACAGTTTATGCAAATAAATATAAGAAGCTTGGAACAAGACAAACAGAGGAATTGTCTGCATCAATGGAGAATGATAATGTAACAGACAAGTCTGTGAGTATTGAAGGTAGACTGTGTTTGCTCTTTGTAGTAGGAAATGGGAGGAACCAGCACAGCTTTTGCTTCAAGGTTATAAAGAAGGCAAATTTTATGCATTGATGAATTACTAAAAATAGAAAAATAAAGGCATACTCGCTGTAGTTATGCTTTATACATGCACACTGATCAAATGGAGAGAAATGAAACAGTATATATATCTAACTAGAGTCATGTTTTGTGTTCTAATAAATGTTTGTCTCAGACTAGATGGATTGGTTAATCATAACTTGCCAGCATTCCATCAGAAAATGGGCTTGTGTAGGTTGGAAACTAGAGAGCTGATTCATTCAAGTAGACTCCAAACCTATCTCAACTCTCTTCAAATGTTTCCCCATTTCTTTGTCCAGCTACTGTTACATTCCCTGTGCCTGATGTACATGCACTTCATAGGTTTCTTTAATCATCAAGAACCCCTTCTCCAAACCTGATATTACATTTCAATTAATCTTTAGATAACTTGAGCTATACAAATGTTACAGTGACTTGAATCTATGACTTACTAGAAATGATTAAACAAGGATGAAAAGCTTAGACAAAACACTCCAATATTCTAAAAGAATGCACATAGCATATGATGCTTTAAGACATTTTATAGGTGTACTTTTTAGTATTTGAGATCCAAAATATGCTTTACTTCTAAAATATCCTCATTACCAAAGAAAACATACCTTGAAAATTACTGTTTATCTACTCCTTAAGAAAACTTGGAATTAAAATACAACTACCTCATTTCCCCTTTTATGTTTTATCCTTCTGTGGTGGTTTGAAGAGACTTGGCTGATGGGAAATGGCACTATTAGGAGGTGTGCCTTCTTGGTATCGATGTGGCCTTTTGGAGGAAGTATGTCACAGTGTAGGCAGGCTTTAGAGTCTTGTGCTCTGGCTGCACCCTGTACAGAGGAGACCTTCCTCCTAGCTGCCCATGAGACAGACTCTCCTGGCTGCAGTCAGATCAAGATGCAGAACTCTTGCCTTCTCCAGCACCATGTCTGCCTTTACCCTGCCATGCTTCCTGCCATGATGATAATGGACTGAACTTTTAAAAGTGTAAGCCAGTCCCTATTAATTGTTGTTCATATAAGAATGACTCCACACACCTATGGTCACTTGATTTTTGACAAGGGGGCTAAAACCATCCAGTGGAAAAAAGACAGTATTTTCAACAAATGGTGCTGGCACAACTGGCGGCTATCATGTAGAAGAATGAGAATCGATCCATTCTTATCTCCTTGTACAAAGCTCAAGTCTAAGTG
>NC_034598.1:72668052-72680056 GCF_900095145.1 Mus pahari
AAGAGAGGCCCCTTGGTCTTGCAAACTTTATATGCAACAGTACAGGGGAAGGCCAGGGCCAAGTAGTGGGAGTGGGTGGATAGGGGAGCAGGGGCGGGGGNNGGGTATTGGGAACTTTCGGGATAGCATTTGAAATGTAAATAAAGAAAATAATAATAATAATAATAATAATAATAATAATAATAATAATAAAAATAATAATAAAGCTCTAATACTTATCAAAGTCTTAGAAACTTGCAAACTTTATATGACCCAGCACAAGGGAAGGCCTGGGCCAAGTAGTGGAGGAGGGTGGGTAGGGGAGCAGGGGCGGGGCGGGTATAGGGATCTTTTGGGATAGCATTTGTAATGTAAATAAAGAATTTTTAAAAAAATTAAAAAAAAATGCCTTGAGCCAGGCGTGGTGGCGCACGCCTTTAATCCCAGCACTTGGGAGGTAGAGGCAGGCGGATTTTCTGAGTTCGAAGCCAGCCTGGTCTACAGAGTGAGTTCCAGGACAGAGAAACCTTGTTCCTACACAGAGAAACCTTGTCTCGAAAAACCAAAAAAAAAAAAAGTTGCCTTGTAATGGTTTCTCCTCACAGCAATGGAAACTAACTAACCCCTCCAATGTACTCTACACTTCCACAACTCTATCTGACTCAAATTCATTGTGTCTAGCCTCTTTTTCTTTAATGGTTGTTAAATATGTAAATTGAATCTGTTCATTTTGTACAGTGCTACTTTTGTGTGCGTGGCTTCATGACTGGTCTCTTGGTATTGGGTAAGAAGTTATGAAGTCTCTTCCATGGGAAGACTATTTTCTCTCATTCGCAGAAACCCTTAGTTCATTGTCTAGTGTTGGGGAACATTGCTGTAAGTAGCAGTCCTCCATAACCAGATGGTTTTTTGTGTTAGGTTCCAAATAGGGGACTCAGTTTCTTAGCAGGGCTTCCTTATCTCTTTCTCTGGCTGGAGAGTGTCCCCAAACACAGGTGCCTGGCCTTGTCTGAAAAGTGACCTTGACAGAACTCTTGGCAAGGTTGTATAACTCAATGCACAAGTCCCATTCTGGCTTTCTGCCTGCCTGCATGATTATTAGGTGATGTATTATCACCAACCAGCCCTTTGTGTCACTGCAGAGGCAACTGAAAGCCATTCTGCCATAACCATAGATAGCTATTTGAACCCTGCTCTTCACTTCTGCTCATGTTGGTTGTCCTCTTATACTGGGTGCCAACAGGAGAGAGAGGGAGAAACACAGTATAGGGTTAGACCTTGTGATATTCCTTCTATCCATGTTAGCATGTCTGTTGGTATTATCCTCATTCTGGTCTTGTTTAGCAAGCCATAGTGTTGAGATTTCATGAGTATAATCTCTCTTACATTAGGAGATGAATTCTTATAGTAGACATCCTATTCCTCTGACCCTTCAAATCTTTTCCATGAAATTCCTTGAGTTTAGGTGACTTCTAGTCTCACTGATCCATGGTCTGCTCTTTTTTACAAATTAGAGGAAGGACAGTTTACAACATGGAAGACTGAGTGAAATCAGGAACCATTAACATGAAATAATCCCACTCCATGTAAAATGTAGAAACAGAAGATAATAGTTTTCAAAATGACTAGGACTTGCTCAAAAGTATCACTGCCAATTAGTCTTAGAGGATATTAGTAGAGAGACAATGGGGAGTATTTGATCATTATATATAGCATATATATGTGTGTATATATAATGCATACATTATATTTTTGAGTAATGAGAAATAAGAAGCATATATATATATATATATATATATATATATATATATATATATATATATATATATATATATATATATAGATGCTCCACCACCACCATTCCTACTCTCACCTGGACTTCAAGTCTCTGGAGGCATAACTCCCACTGAGACCAGACTAGTAAGTCCTCTGCTACACATGTGCCAGGGACCTCAAACCAGCTCAGATATGCTGTCTGGTTGGTTGTTCAGTGTCTGAGAACTCCCAGTGATTCAGGTTAGTTGAGACTGCTGGTCTCCCTTTGGAGTAGCCCTCCACTTCTGCTTCTTCCATCCCTCCTCTAACTCAACCAGAGGGATCTCCTACTTCAGTCCAGTGGTTGGGTGCAAGTATCTGCATGTGTCTCAGTCAGTTCCTGGATAGGCCTCTCAGAGGACAGACATGCTAGCTTCGTATCTATAAGCACATCATAGCATCAGTAAAAGTGTCACGCCTCCATGTCTCCCCATGAGGTGGATCCCAAGATGGGCTGGTCACTGGACTACCTTTCTCTCAGTCTCTTCTTTATTTTGTTCCTGCAGTTCTGCAGTTTTGTTTTGTTTTGTTTTGTTTTTAATACAGGAGCACTTCTAGGTCAGAATTTTTGAACGCAGGCTGGTAGGACCATCCCTCTTCCTGAGGCCCTGTCTATCTACTCATTGAGTTCCCTCTTTCCACTTTAGGGCATTTCAACTAAGGTTCTGAGATTTTCTCATCTCCAGATCTCTGGTAATTTCTAGAGGGTTTCCCCACCTCCTTCCTTCTGAGACTTCACATTTCCATCCATTCTGATGGCCCTCTGGACTTCTCTTCTGAACCCCATACCCGATCCTGTTCCCCCTTTCCCCTTCCCCTCCTCTCTCCTGCCCAAATCCCCCCTCCCTGTTCCTTTTGTGATTATTTTCTTCCCTGTACTAAGCTGGATTGAAGCATCATCTGCTTGTTAAAGTTCTTAAATTCTGTGGGTTGTTGCCTGTACTTTTTGGCTAATATTCACTTATTCATGAGTACATATCATGTATGTCCTTTTGAGTTTGGGTAACCTCACTCGGCATGATATTTTCTCATAATGCAGATAAATGGATGGCACTAGAAAATATCATGCTGAGTTGAGTAGTAGTCTATTATATAAATGAACCACATTTTCTGCATTCATTCTTCCATTGTGGGACATCTAGATTGTTTCTGGCTTTTGGTTATTACAAATAATGCCACTATAAACATCATAGAACACATGTCCCTCTGGTATGGTGGGGGCATCTTTTGGGTAACATATATTGATTTTTACATTTCATACATCTTTATCATTAGTTTTAAATCAACATATTTACTCTGAAGTAATTTTTTACAAGAAATTGGGAATTCCAGGTATTCTCTTGGATTCTGTTGAAACATTATCCCTCATCTGTGTATATGAATCTGTTGCACAAGTTATATTCTTTAAACAAAACATAATCGGGTTTTACAGACAGTTTCATAATATAGATTATAGTTTATTAGCTGCTGAATCAAAAGCACTGCTATTTTATTTCTAAGCAGTTGTTGCTTCATAATAATATTTATTCTCAAAAGAGGTAGAGCTGAAGCTGGAGTCAGCTTGGAGGTGTTCACTAATGGAATCATCTGCTCCTACATAACCTTTCTTCTCCTACACTAAAAAAAAAAAAAAAAAATCACACAGCATATTGCCAAATTTTCACTAATGATGCATAAAATGTAATGAGTTATATGAGCTTATAGACTATTATATGAATGGACTGCAGTCTGATGTCTCATTGTGCACTGCAAACTCATAACACATAATTGCATGGAGATCAGCTTTTCAGATTTTATGTCTCAATGGAATAGTGGACTAAAATTGCACTACCTGCTATTGTAACTTGAGTAATGAATTTGTCGAAACCTGCCATCACAAGTACTTTTAAGCTGCATATTATATAGATAGGATGAATGAGTCGATTTATTTCAATTACCATGAAAAACTTATTAAAACAAACTCTAAAAAACAAAACGAACTTAGAGAAAATGAACTATGACAACACAGGTGGATATCTTTATCCTTTCAATTCATTTCATTCTCTGTATATTTTCTAATTTTGTATTATTTTTTTCATAGAATATCTTATGTTCTGAAATGATGGTGTTGCTTATTTGTTGATTTATTGTTTGCATTACTCAACTGAATTATTACTGCTGAGGGCAAATGATGTTTATGCACTTTATTGAGTGTTGTATTATTACCCCTTTTTAACACAGCCCACTGATAATAAGTTTAAAGTCTGAAATTTGAATCTAAATAATATATTAATAAATCATAGTTTTATGTCTCCTACTAATGAATTAAAATGCTGTATTTCATTACAGGTAGTAGTTATAGAATAGTTAGAAAACATTTTATTAATAACTGAAAAATATAAATATAAAATATTTAGAAAATATTAAAATATAAAATTAACAATATAAAATATAAAATTAACAAATACATCAAATGAGTTTCATAAATTTATATTCTAATAATTATCTAAAATCAGGAGATTTAAGCATTTATTTAAGAATATTTCCTTATTTTTATGTTCTTCTTGTAGTTATAATTAGGTAGAGGATTTGCCTCAATGATATACTGTGGAATTGATAATTAGATAAGACACTTCTAGTCATAGATCAAAGAAACTGTAATTTGTTATGATTAGGAAATATTGAGCAAATATTCAAATTAGGACTCCACCAGTTGTTCTTAGAAGAAAGGCATCTTAATACATGTAATATTGTGAATTTAAAGATACCTCAGAATGTGCAAATGGTACAGAAACACAATAGTAAGTAGGATGTGATAAACAGAGACATATCAGAAGTGATTGCACATGTTTGGCTGGAGAGTGAAGTAGATAGTTTTAGAAAAATAGTTAAGTATTTTGGGGCTAAGTCTATAATTCCAGGTTGAAGATTTTGTTTAATTTTGCTGCATAGGAAATAGAAAAATCACTGACTGTTTTCAAACATGGAAGTTTAGAAATAAATTCTTCTGTAAATGATTCAGTCAAGCCAGGATTGGCACTGTTCACATAACTGAAATATAACTTGTACTAGAAGTGTAGGTAGGTAGTGGCTAAATTGTTTGGGTGAAGTTCAAATAGATGAGTGGTTTTGTGAATCGAAAGAAGATTATATGGAGAACATAAAACATTAGAACTTCCTGGGGTTGAGATGTGCTTAAAGTCTTTGTTGTAAATGTTGCTTCATTTCCTCTGATGAAGTGATGTGGTGGTTCTTCAAAGCAGGAGTGTGAGGTGGCAGGGGGTCAGCTTCCTTCGTTACCTGCATTGCTGTCTTTCTGCATCTCTTCCTTCCTGGATTCTTGCCTTTCATGTGGAATCTTCTCTTACTCAAATCTGATCTTTATTAATTTTGATGGAACCCATAGACTTTCTCCACCCACAGAAATATAGATCATATCTCTCCCCATTGTAACACACTGCCTGACTTGCATTCAGATGTTTAAACAAGGGTATAAGTTAATCTAATTCAGTAAGTTTATACATATATATATATATATATATATATATATATATATATATATATATATTGCAGTGCCTTTCAGCAGCTGTTGTTCCTGCAAATTGGAATTAAAAAATTTAAAGTTAATAAAGCATTTTTCAGTCTATTCCATAAATTTCCCCCTTTCTATTTATCAAGGTACAAGTAGATTTTTACTGCACATGTAAATGTCACTTTTATTTCTTCAGAGAAAGTGATACTATGTGAGCCATATCCAAGTTTTATGAATACATAAGATTTCTATCTATAGTCTAACTATCCCTAGCCTGGAAGAGTCTAGCCTCTAAACAATCTATTCTTCTGTGAACCTGGACCTTGATAACTTCATTTTCATCTTCTATGCTCCAAAAGTTACTGTTGAATAAGCTCACCCTTTCTAGCTCTTTCGAAACTCTGGGTGGCTAGTGGAACTCAGCCTTTGGGGTTCAAACGCCTCTCCAATCTGACTGATTCAAATTGGCTTCTCTCAGCTTCTGACTGAACCGCTGTGCTTGGAAAGACTGCCTCTGAACTCCAGAAAGGGAAGTGAACTCAACTGAATCTCTTTCCCTCACTTCTCTTTCAGTAGCTTCTCTTTCCTGTCTGTTCTCCTGAGATTGGGACACATCCTGTATCTCTGATTCATTCCGTCAAATACATCTCTTGTTCATCACTTTGAGTGCCCCTCAATTTGATATCATTGTTATTTTGATAATCAAATAAATAAGAAGACATTGCTTTGCAAACAATTTTCTGTTTTATTAGAAACACTATATAATATACAAACAAAATGCAAAACTTTATTTTATAGCCTCTAGAAATCCTTTTGTACACCATTAAACAGTTTTATCCATGCCAACTGCATATTCACCATGGAAGAATGTAATGAAGTCGGATATGCAGTTTCAATGTGAGTGACATCAAATGTTTGTGTGCATATATAAACCCTTACAATGAATATCTCTTGGCAATGATTTTGACAAGTGTACAGAATACTATATATCCAATATTGGAAATTTAACTTCTACTGTATGCCAAATAAATATTAGTTTATCAATATTTTAAGTCCATTTTTTTTAACTATTTCTAAATTATTCCCTTGAAAGAAATCTCTTTGCAATAGTGCCTTTATATATATGTCTTCTATGTACTGTACAGTGCTACTAACAGGATAAAAGTTTAATTTTTGGGAGCATGTCTGAAGAATGTTTTAAAAGTGTTAATTTAGAAATTTTAATTATCAGCTCAAATTTGAATATATTAGTAACTACTTAAAATTTCCTTATCTGTTCACCATTTGTAAATTTAGAATGTAGAGATGGGTAGGGCACATGGAGAGAAAAGACAGCTGCTCGCTGAATTTAATGATAACCACTTCTTTCATTTCATGCAACTTTATGAAGGAAATAATTCATATTTCCCATTGCTCCATTTCTTAATTACAGATAACAGCAAATGAAGCAATACTAATTTGTATTCATAAGGAGAGAAATATATGACCCTTCTTTGGAGTGATAAAATTTTCATGTATTTGATGGTTAAGCATATTTTTAAAAGAATATGATTGAATATTTGTTAAATCAAAAGTCCTATTTATACTTTTCTGTATTATTCATCACTTATTTCATTTACCTATGAATTTATCCCTTAAATTTTGTTTCTTTAATGATTTATTAAGATTGAAATTGTGAATATTATTTGAGTATGTATATATTAGAGAATAAAATTAGAAATATTTTGCTTTATCATTATGTGAATGGCTACTGTCAGTCACTTGGTATATAATATTGTACTTATTGAGTTATTGATCTCATAAGTCCCCTTTATCTGGTTTTCACTTTTAGGAGTTGCTTTATATTATGTGGTGAGGGCAATGAAATAAAATAAAGAATAATTCTCCTTTTGTTTTTGCAAAATGGAAACATGGCTTTTATTTAAGAAGAAATTGTGTATGGACACATCCCAATAACTAGACATGGGTAATATGCTGGGAGATTCTATGTCAATGAATCTTGGATTCAAGCCTTTGCCATTTATTAAGAGAAGTAAAGAGAAAAAGACTTTAAATGCTATGTCTGTAGGTATTCTAAAAGTTATTTTTCAGTAGGTATGTATTCAATGATAGTCTATAAATGTATCTCTATATTTACTAAACCCTTCTTTTCTCTAGCCTCTGTTCTGTAAGGTAGTCAAGGTTGACAACTGGAAGAAATGAAAAATGAGCTGGAGAAATGGTGCCCAGATTAAGAACACTGCTCTTCCAGAGTTCCTGAGCTCAATCCCCAGTAACTACTTGGTGGCTCACAACCCTCTGTAATATGATCTGATGCCTTCTTCTGGCATGCAGGTGTACAGGCAGATAGAGTACTCCAATATGTAAAATAAATAATGGGGGAGAGTGGAACTGATCTGGTATTTGGTAATGAAAAAAGACTGAAACCCTGAGGGCCAGCAGAAAGAATGGAACTGGCAACACTGGGAGGTAGGAGGTTGGGGGGGATCCTCCAGAATATACCAGAGACCTGGGAGGTGACTCTCAGGAGTCAAAGGAAGGGGCCTTAGATGGAATGTTGGACAGTAGGGAGAGGGAACTTACAGAGCCCAACTCCAGCTGGAGTACAGGGCATCAAATGAGGGAGGGGTTGCCATCCCATAGTCAAAACTCTCAACCATAATTGTTCCTGTCTGCAAAAACTACAGGAATAGAAATGGAGAGGAGACTGAGGAAATGAAGGCCCAGCAACAGGCCCAAAGTGGGTTCCAGCTCAAGGGAAGGTCCCAAGACCTGACACTATTACTGAGGCTATGGAGTGCTCACAAAAAGGGACCCTAACATGAACACACTCCGGAAGACCTAATGAGCAGCTGAAAGAGTCAGATGAAGATATTTGCACCCAACCAAAGGACAGAATCTGCTGACCCCTGTGGTTTAATTAGGGAAAGGCTGGAAGAAACTGAAGAGGAAGGTGACCCTGTAGGAGGACCCACAGGGTCAGTTAATCTGGACTCCGATATCTCTTAAACACTGGACCACCAAACAGGCAAAATAAACTGGCTGATTTAAGGCCCCCAACACATACAGCAGAGGACTGCTGGGTCTGGGTTTAGTCAAAGAAGATGCACCTAACTCTCAAGAGACTGGAGGCCCCCCAGGTGGGGTGGGATTGGGGACATCCTCCTGGAGACAGGGGGTGGAGAGGAGGTATGGAATGTGGAACAGTTGGGGGTGGGGGACAGGGGAATGAAATCTGGAGTGTAAATAAACAAATTATAAAGAGATGAAAAATGTAGTCTAAATTGCAGCAAATCAATTCCACAGTTAAACTGTAAAAACATCTTTTTTTATTTACATTTCAAATGCTATCCTGAAAGTTCCCTATAGTCTCCTCCCACCCCTGCTCCTCTACCCACCCACTCCCACTTCTTGGCCCTGGCATTCCCCTGTGCTGGGTCATATAAAGTTTGCAAGACCAAGGGGCCTCTCTTCCCAGTGATGGCCGATTAGGCCATCTTCTGCTACATATGCAGCTAGACACAAGCTCAGGGGGTACTGGTTAGTTCATATTGTTGTTCCACCTACAGGGTTGCAGCCCCCCAAAGTACAACACATTGTTTTCTTATTGTTATTTTCCTCCCATTTCAAAAGTTAAAATTTGGGTCAAAATGTAGAATATAAAAACTAGGTAACTACTATTCCATATGAACTAGTTGCTCTGTTATGTCTTTTTGTTGTTGTTGGATATTTTATACTTACATTTCAAATATTATCCCCTTTTCTGATTTCCCCTCTGGAAATGCCATATCCAATCTCACTTCTCCATGCCTCTATGAGGGTGCTCCACCCCCCACTCCTACCTTCCTGCCCTGGCATTCCCTTACACTGGGGCATTAAGCCTTTATAGGACCAAAGACCTCTCCTCCCACTGATGACCCACTAGGCCATCCTCTGTACATATGCAGCTGGAGCCATAGGTCTCTCCATGTCTACCTACTGCGTGGTGGTTTAGTCCCTGGGAACTCTGAGGGTTCCGTTGATATTGCTGTTCTTCCTATGGTGTTGCAAATCCCTTCAGCTCCTTCAGTCCTTTCTCTAACTCCTCCATTGGGGATCTCATGCTCAGTCCAATGGTTGGCTGTGAGCATCGGCCTCTGTATTTGTCAGGCTCTGACAGAGCTTCTCAGGAGACAGCTCTATCAGGCTCCTGTCAGCAAGCACTTCCTGCCATCAGCAATCATGTCTGGGTTTGGTGTCTGTAAATGACACAGGTAGGGCAGCCTCTGGATGACCTTTCCTTCAGTCTCTGCTCCACACTTTGTCTCCTTTTTTCCTTGTGTGAGTATTTTGCTCCCCCTTCTAAGAAGGAAAAATCATTCACACTTTACCTTGTCATTTCTTACATGTAGCTAACATGGTGAACTTGTATTCAGAGTCAACCAGAGTCTTCATTTTCAGTCTTGCCTTGGGGAATCAAGCCATGACACAGTGGTACACAGGATGAAAAAGGTTTACTATGTAATATTTTACATTTTTAGTTCATATTCAGTACTAATTCCAAAACACAATGTATTATTTATTCTGTATAAAACAAGGCTAGATATAATTTGACTAGCAGTTGGGTTTGAGGGTGTTTGTTAAAAATAGCTAGTGATATTTTTTTTTATTGATTCAGGTCATCAAGTGAAATATTCCTACAATATAAATGTCATAAAAAACACTAATTATTTCTATTTTTCATTTTTATTGGTTATTTTACTTATTTACATTTCAAATGTTATCCCTCTCCCAAGCTTCCCCTCCACAAGCCCCCTATTCCCTCCTCTTTCCCCTGCCTCCATGAGGGTGCTTCCCTGCCCACCCAGCCATTCCTGCCTGAGAGGCCTAGCATTCCCCTATCCTGGGTCATCAAACCTCCACTGGTCAAGAGGTTCCCCTTCCAGAAATGCCAGATAAGACAATCCTCTGCTACATATCTAGCTGAAGTGTTGGGTATACCCTGTGTATTCTTGGGCTTGTGGTTTAGCCCCTGGGAGCTTTGGTGGGGTATGCTTGTTTGATATTGTTTTTCTTCCTATGGGGTTGCCAACCTTTCAGCTCCTACAGTCCTTGCCTTAATTTCCACATTGGTGTCCCAGTGCTCAGTCCAATGTTTGGTTGTGTACATCCACATCTGTATTGGTCAGGACATGGCAGAGCCTCTTAGGAGACAACTGCATTAGGCTCCTGTCAGCAAAGCACTTCCTGGCATCCGAAATAGTGTCTGGGTTTGGTGTATACCTGTGGGATGCATCCCCAGGTGGGCAGTCTCTGGATGGCCTTTCCTTCAGTCTCTGCTACACTCTTTGTCCCTGTATTTCCTTTAGACTGGAGCAATTCTGGGTTAAAATTTTGGAGTTGGGTGGGTTGGGTGGGTGGGCCCATCCATCAACTGGGGAGGCATGCCTAACCTCTGGATATGTCCGCCATAGATTCTCCTTCCCCTCTGTGGGGTGTTTCAGATAATGTCATTCCTGTGGGGTCCTGGGAGTCTCTTGCTTTCCTGATATCTGGGACTTTCTGGTTGCTACCCCCAGTTCCCCATTCCCCATTACTACACAACTGTGTTTGATTTCCTGACCCTATGTACATCTCCTCCATCTCCTCCCATACCCGATTCTTCACTTCTTTTCCCCCTGCCCTCTTCTCTTTTTCCCAAGGCCCTTCCACTCTCTACTTACCTTGATTATTTTGTTCCCCCTTCTAAGTAGAACTGAAGAATCTACTCTTTGGTCATCCTTCATGTGGTCAGTGAGTTGTATTGTGGATACTGCACACTGTTTGCCTAATATCCATTTATCAATGAGTACATACCACGTGTGTTCTTTTATGACTGAGTTACCTCACTAAGGGTGATACTTTCTACATTCACCCATTTGACTGCGATTTTCATGAAGTCATTGTTTTTAATAGCTGAGTAATATCCCATTGTGCAAATGTGTCACGTTTTCTTTCCTTTTTCTTTTTCTTTTTTCTTTTTTTTCTTTTTTTTTTTTTTTGCCACATTTTCTGTATCCATTTCTCTGTTGAGGGATATCTGAGATGTTTCCAGCTTCTTGCTATAATAAATAAGGCTGCTATGAACATAGTGGAGCATGTGTCCTTATTACAAGTTAGAACATCTTCTGAGTATATGCCCAGGAGAGGTACCACTAAATTCTCCGGTAGCACTATGTCCAATTTTCTGAGGAACCGCCAGACTGATTTCCAGAGTGGTTATACCAGCTTGTAATCTCACCAGCAATGGAGGAGTGTTCCTCTTTCTCCACATTTTCACTAGCATCTGCTGTCACTTGAGTTTTTGGTTTTAGCCATTCTGACTGGTGTGAGGTAGAATCTCAATGTTGTTTTGATTTGCATTTCCCTGATAACTAAGGATGCTGAACATTTCTTTAGGTGCCATTCATGTTTCCTCAGTTGAGAATACTCTGTTTAGCTCTGTTCCCCATTTTTTTTTAAAGATTTTATTTATTATTATTATATGTAAGTACACTGTAGCTGTCTTCAGACACACCAGAAGAGGGCATCAGATCCCATTACAGATGGTTGTGAGCCACCATGTGGTTGCTGGGAGTTGAACTCAGGACCTCCAGAAGAGCAGTCAGTGCTCTTACCTGCTGAGCCATCTCTCCAGCCCCTGTGTGACACTTTTTAAAATTAGATTTTAGATTTATTTTT
>NC_034598.1:72680091-72696724 GCF_900095145.1 Mus pahari
ACACTGTAGCTGTCTTCAGACACACCAGAAGAGGGCATCAGATCCCATTACAGATGGTTGTGAGCCACCATGTGGTTGCTGGGATTTGAACTCAGGATCTTCGGAAGAGCAGTCAGTGCTCTTAACCACTGAGCCATCTCTCCAGCCCTCTGTTCCCCATTTTTAAGAGGGTTATTTGGTTCTCTGGAGTCTATCTTCTTGAGTTCTTTGTATATATTGGATATTAGTTCTCTATTGGATATAGGGTTGATAAACTTCTTTTTCCAATCTGTTGGTTGTCATTTTGCCCTTTTATCTTAGAGCCTAAGCCATTGGTGTTCTGTTCAGGAAATTTTCCCATGTGCCCATGTGCTTAAGGCATTTTTCCTATATCTCCTCTATTAGACTCAGTGTCTGGTTTTATGTGGAGGTCCTTGATCCACTTGGACCTGTGCTTTATACAGGGAGATGAGAATTGTATTCTTCTACATGTTGACTGCCAGTTGAACCAAAACCATTTGTTGAAAATGCTATCTTTTTTCCACTGGGTAGTATTAGCTTCTTTGTCAAAGATCAAGTGGTTACAGGTATATGAGTTAATTTCTGGGTGTTCATTTCTACTCCGTTGATCTACCTGCCTGTCACTGTAGCAATATCAGGCAGTTTTTTTTTTTTCACTATTGCTCTATAGTACAGCTTTGAGGTCAGGGATGGTGATTCCCTAAGAATTTCTTTTATTGTTGAGAATAGTTAATAGCTTTCGCTAATACATGTTATTATATATGAATTTGCAAATTGCTCTAACTCTATGAAAAATTGAGTTGGAATTTTGATAGGGATTGCATTGAATATGTAGATTGCTTTCGGAAAGATGACAATTTTTACTATATTAATTCTGCTAATCCATGAGCATGGGACATTTTTCCATCTTCTGAGATCTTCTGAGATGTTTAGGTATGGGGCTTGAATTCCTGATCTTTCAAAGACTTTTAACATGAAGGAATATTGGATTTTGACAAATGCTTTTTCATCGTCTAATGCAATGATTATGTGGCTTTTTTCTTTGAGTTTCTTTATGTAGTGGATTATATTGATGGATTTCTGTATATTCAACCATTCCTGCATCCCTGATATGAAGCCTACTTGTTTGTGGTTAAATGATCGTTTTGATGTATTCTTGGATTTGATTTGCGAGAATTTTATTGAGTATTTTTGCATTGATACTAATAAGGGAAAAATGGTCTGAAGTTCTCTTTGTTTGTTGGGCCTTTGTGTGGTTTAGGTATTAGTGTAATTGTGGCTTTACAGAACAAATTGGGTGTTCCTTCTGTTTCTATTTTGTGGAATAGTTTGAAGAGTATTTGTATTAGGTCTTCTGTGAAGGTCTGATAGAACTTAGCACTAAACCCATTTGGTCCTGGGCTTTTTGGTTAGGAGACTGTTAATGACTGCTTCTATTTCTTTAGGGTATATGGGACTGTTTAGGTTGGTTATCTGATCCTTATTTAACTTTGATCACTGGTATGTGTCTAGAAAATTGTCCATTTCATTCATATTTTCTGGTTGTGTTGAGTATAGGCTTTTGTAGCAGAATCTGATGATTTTTTAAATTTCTTCAGGGTCTGTTGTTCTATCTCCCTTTTCATTTCTGATTTGGTTTATTTCAATACTGCCTCTGTGCCCTCTGGTTAGTCTGACTAAGGGTTTATCTATGTTGTTGATTTTCTTAAAGAACCAGGTACTGATTTTGTTGACTCTTTGTAAAGTTCTTTTTTGCTTCTACTTCGTTGAGTTCAGCCCTGAGTTTATTTCCTGCCATCTACTCCTCTTGGGTGTACACTAATTTTTTCTCACTCTTTTTAATAGATACTTTGCTTTCACTTTGATCATTCATTATATAAATAAAATCATTTTATAGGAGCAATCTCATACTAAATATGCCAAAGTTTAAAGTAGTTTTTTGTGTCATGTTTATTGCATGAAAATTCAGAACTTTGAATAAAATATAGAGGTGGGACCGCATGCTTTTGGGACTTTGAGTTCTAACATCTTAGCTTACCACATGCTTCCCTCACAGAATAAATATTTTTTGTTAATTAATAAGTTATTAATTATTTTCATTAGCCTCCCAACTACTCATGACAGGTAACATTAGACTTTGATAAAGTGTCATTTAGAGAAAGATGAATGTATTATTCTATATATTCTCTGAGGAATTTTAGAGGAACAATATAGCTTGACTGTCTTTTGTTGCTTATGGATTTTTTAAAGTTGCAACTTAATATAAATTCACATCCTAATTTAAATCCAATTGTGGGAGCTGGTATTATGAGTAGGATAGATCAGCCTTCATTAGGAAGGAAAATTGAGATATAATCTAATATAATTGTGTGTTCTTTTTAGTTTTAAAACAAGAATACTTACACACCACGGGAATATGAATATGGATATGATACAAAGTTTGATTTTTATTACAGTTTCCCTGGTGCTTCTTTTAGCATCTCTGAATTTCCAGGTGTCATAAATGCTGACCTTATGTCCTACACAGCAGGGATCTTCTTTTGTTATCTTACTGGGTGAATTCTGGTTCTTTCTAATGAAGAACATTTGAATGAGACAAACGTAATTATAAAAGTGTTGGCTTTATGTATGTCTACATCCTGGTTTCTTCTATTTAATTTGCAATGGATGATTTTATGTTTATCCTTGAGAGTAAAAGTTGAATTTCTGCAAAACCTGTGATGTCTGGGTTAGATTTATTCTGAAGACTCTTTTCCTTCCTATCAATTCAGCAGCCAGGCCTCCCATACATTACATAGGCTACCATCCAATAAAGTAAAGCTTGTAGGGTTTCTTTCTCAAGCTGAAGTCTAAACTGTAGCAGTCCCTTAGCAGTAGAGTGAGAACTACAAATAACTGTGGGAAGATGCTTTCTAAAAATTAGTTTTCAATAATATCCACAGACCCTCAGCAGCTATGACTCTTTCTTCCCCTTTGCTTATTCCACTAGTAGGTTTTATTATTTTCTAATTCCTATCACCAATATAATTGTCAATTACTTTAAAAAATACTTGGAGTGCATGCTTGAGAACATGCACAGGAGAAATAACCTACATGGCAAAAACAAACAAACAAAACAAAACAAACAAACAAACAAACAAACAGAGTAATACAAGGGATTAAAATAGTCATGGTGAGTAAGGTCATAACCTTGAACATGTGTCTAAAATATTAAGAGGGGAATTAGGAAACATTTAATGACCTTATAGTTAATTAGAGATAGTGTTTTATCAATGTGGAAGATAGGTCAGAATGCCACAATGTCGTATTTTTGTATCTGAGAAGTTTTATGTTTTAGTCTGAACTGGATCACTGTTCTTCTTATCCTCTTTTTACTCTGGGTGAACCTATGGGAACAATGTAAATCAGAGACTGTGAATAAGTGCTTTGGGCACTTCCCATGATGAGCAATCTATTGTTGCTTTTATGTACACCCTTATGCAATAACAGAGTATGATAAAAACACAGCCGTGTTCCAAGAAAATCATGTTACAAGTGAAGGCGTTTATGTTATCAGCACATTTTGTCTGAGTTGACCACACCTTAGAAATGGTGAACACTAGAATACATTCTTGTAACTTGGATTGAGAACTTTTCTCATTCACATTTAAATATTGTATTGTACAATCATATCAAACTAACGTTTTCCAGTGGAATGCTGAAATCGCAGGTAGACTATCAGAAGAAGAAATCCACTGCAGTGCATCTCTGACCCAGCTGCCTCTTCTCTAGGAATTCCAAAGGAAGAGTATAATGCCGATACTGAACGGTAGTTAATATGTAGGGTGTGCTTCCTGTGACTTTCAACAAACCTGTGAAATCATTCACCTATCCTTATAATAATATACTTCATATACTGAGCACAATTTGCTAGAAGCTCAGTATCTGTCACACACTGAGCACCATCCCAACTCTGGCAGGGCAACACTCTCATTTTATAGAAAAGCAAAGTGAGAATCAGGGATGCTAAATAATAAATAAATAAATAAATAAATAAATATTCAAAATATATGTAAGTTTCTAATGGGAAAGGATTGCTATGTAAATCTAACTGACTTCAAATTCTGAGTTCTATGATATCCTGAGGCATTTCAGAAGTTATTCATAAAAATGTTTTTTAACATTTTTTTCACTTCTGTAGAGTTCATGGGTTTCATTAGCCTTTTCAGGATAATATGCTAATATTTAATAGGCTAAGCTTGTCTCTCAATTCTTCATTTTCTGTTTTGAACAATTGGTGCTATAGGTCAAATTGCATTTTACAATATTAGTCCTCTATGCTTATGAATCAAACAAATTACTTCCTTCCATTTCCAGGCAAAATATATCAGTTCATGTCTGTGTTGGCTAAAATACAGAGCTTCCTATCTTCCATTATTTCATCTTTTATGAGTGTGGCTGATAACCTAGTTTCTTCAGTGTTAGCTTTTTGGCACTCATAAAATAATACAAAGAATGGTTTAAGTAAACAAAAATAATTTTTAATAACCAAGAATCCAGAGTTATGAAATAAAGATGATACTACATTGTGCTCTACAGCACACTATGCCTGTGCCTCCCTCTAGGTGCTAGTGGATTCTAAACATCTTAGAAATGTCATTCTAAACATTGCCTCTACTTTTCTTAGCCCTCTTTTCTGTGCCCTATGTTTCCTATATTCCCTTTAAATATTTTTTTTTACAACTTTATGTGTTTGATTGTCTTGTCTTTACAACATGTCAGTTACCCACAAAATCCAGAAGTGTGCGTTGAATCCCTTGGAACTGAAGTTATAGAAGGTTGTGAGCTACATCGGTGCTGGAAAACAGGTCCTCTGGAAGAGCAGCCAGTGTTATTAACCACTGAATTATCTCTCTAGACATCTTTTATACTTATAATCACATAGTTTATTGAGTTTGGGGGCCTACTCTAATCCAGTATGTTCTCATTTTAATTTAGTTACATCTGCTAGTAATAATATGGAAAGTAAGTTTCTGTGATGTTTGGTGGACATGAAATTTAGAAGACACTATCATACTTCTTGAATATCCCCCACAGCTCCATTGATAACCAGTTATTTTCTTATCCCTTCAGTCAATTCAGCCAAATATACAGGTTAAATACATCTTTGATTTAAAGTATCAATCAAGGATCATTATCTTATATTAGGTTGTAAGTTCTTGTTGGATTTCTAATACTATCCCTTTCCATTGAGGGCATCTACTAGTATCTAGTGCACTTCCTCTTCCTCACCCATGGCTTAGGCATCATCTCCAAATCATCATTTTGTTGTCATTTTCTTTCCAAACAGTGCTATGAGTTTATCAGTACTGATTAACTCTTGGACATTCTGACTCAGTGAATCTATCCTTCCCCAGTACTCACTGACTGTATACTGCCTCTGAATGATAGCTTAATGAAGCTTTGTTGGGACCTTGCATTTAAAAGTCTGACTTGAATCTCCAGTCTGGCAATCTTCAAGTGCCTCCACTTCTTTAGTATGCCTTTCATTTGTAGTATACTTCCCAATTCTCATTCTTCCTTCGGTACACTAGCCTACTTAATCATTTACTGATGTACTTACATTTCAGTTTTTGAATCCATGAGCAATGCTTGAGAAAAGTATCTGTTTTACATGTACTTAATGTGTGGATATTTCATTCCTCCTTAGAATAGGGAACAAAATACCCATGGAAGGAGTTACAGAGACAAAGTTTGGAGCTAAGATGAAAAGATGGACCATCCAGAGACTACCCCACCCAGCGATCCATCCCATAATCAGCCACCAAATGCAGACACTATTGTACATGCCAGCAAGATTTTGCTGAAAGGCCCCTGATATAGTTTTCTCATGTGAGGCTATGCCAGTGCCTGGCAAACACAGAAGTGGATGCTCACAGTCATCTATTGGATGGAACACAGGGCCCCCCAGTGGAAGAGCTAGAGAAAGTACCCAAGGAGCTGAAGGGGTCTGCAACTCTATAGATAGAACAACAATATTAACTAACCAGTACCCCCAGAGCTCGTGTCTCTAGCTGCATATGTAGCAGAAGATGGCCTAGTCAGCTATCATTGGGAAGAGAGTCCCCTTGGTCTTGCAAACTTTATATACCCCAGTACAGGGGAACACAAGGGCCAAGAAGTGGGAGTGGGTGGGGGAGCAGGGTGGGGGGAGAGTATAGGGAACTTTCAGGATAGCATTTGAAATGTAAATAAAGAAAATATCTAATAAAAAATTGAAAAAAAAAGAAAGAGCAAAAAGACAAACATAAATTTAATCATTTAACATAATGTTATTAAAGATGAAAATTTTAAAGTTAGATTTTTCAGCTCCTTTTTATCAATTTTTTTCTTGTGTAGACTTTAGATAGTATTGAATTTAAATTTTTACATGTGTTCCATTTCTCTGAAGGAAGTATGACTCCTTCAGCTTCCTTAAGGAATATAGCAGGGCACACCATTTGGATGGGATCTACAGGGAGTATCACGCCCCCCCCCCCAAAAAAAAAAACCCAAAACAAAACAATAGAAAAACAACCAGTGATTACTTGATTACTTACCTTCTCACAGACTCATAGATTCGTTTCCTTGGGTATAAAATATATTCTACCCATAAAATCTAATACTTATTTACCTTCTACATTACTATGTGATTAGATGTAAGAGAGAAAACACCTACTACTCTATCCAATGACTTAAGCTGCAAGTGGAAATGTTAGGTGAGTACAGCTGTCATGTAGACATGAATTTCAGGAAGAGAGTTTAAAATGGTATAAGACTTGATAGTGACAGGAAAGCTCACATGTATTTATTGCCAACTATTGTTCCATTTCACTACAGACTTCCAGGCAAAGGTCAATTAATTGAATAGTAACTTATTAATTTCAGAGAGTGGCTCTGACAAAGTGATGTGTTAGGTTTTTTTTTTTTTTTTTTTTGCTAAAGAAAGACAGTCTAATAAGGACCATGGTTAAAGGAGAAAATAATTAGCCATAACTACTAAGACAATAAAAATGTCGTTATTCTCTGTGAACAAGAATTAGCTTGAAATTGTATCCAATTTCCCCTGCAATTCCTACCAACAGGATAATTTGTCTTAAAAATTTGAATTTCCTTTTAAATGTGAGTGTTGCTAAAAAAAATCAGAAAACTCAAGTTTCTTTTTGTAAGCACTTGGTAAACATAAAAACTTTATTTCTTTTAAATAAATATATTTTCTTTTCGTAGTATCATTTCAAATATTTTGCTGGGATTCTGTGCCTGGTAAATTTTAATTGTCAAAAATTCTTTGTTCTTCAAACAAGAAATTTTAAATAATTCTTGATAGATTTTTCTTTTGTGGGATTTTTATTATCTGGATATATCGAACTTTTAAACGATTTCTATTTATAAAAAATTCTTTAATGCAAAGTAATTTTATGTGGTATTTTTAACACCTACTTACCTCTCAAAAAAGAACCAGGGCCATTTAAGATCATCATTAAATGTTCATCTTAAAATATGACTGACTAGTTTAGCATTGTGTTTCAGGGGTTCCTCTAAACGACTTTGGAAAAGACCTTAATTATACATTTTCCGCCCAACTGATCTGTGCAAATAGCATGAGACTGGCAGTGGGTATAATAAAATCATTTCCTGGTTGATTTGACCTCACTATTGATAAAGGGGAGGAAGCACTATTTTTTCTTTTTTTAACCCCCTGTCACAGGCAGTACAATTACATTTTTAAAGTAATTTCTTACAAAGGCTTTTATTGCTTTGCTTTTGGAAGATAGTTTAATTTTGGACCTGAACCCTGTGAGACTGTCAACTGCCAAGTACCAAGTTTCTCAGGGAAGAGGTAAACCTGTGCTGAGCTAACCTTAACCTGTCCTGCTTTCCGAAGAACGAGGCTTCGGGATCTGTTCTCTGGAGAGGCTTGCATGAAAACAGGCAGAGATTCTCAGAATCCCTCATCTGTTTTCCCGTTCCAGCCTGGTCATAATCTTTGGTTCCTTCTAGGCTTCTAAGACTCTGTCAGTTAAAAAGAAAAAAAATCACATCAGAAACCTTCGATTCTTTTCTTACTGAAACCCTAGACCTGATAAGTAGTCTGCCTTCTGAGTTCTGGTAACATAGTGCCTTTATGTTCACAGCTTTCTGCCATGGTCACAGGGTCACTTCTACTTATTAGTCAAGAAGACATCTGCAGGCAGAAATGGTGAGAACAGCTTCACAGTCACGAGAGAATAGTGTAGTGTAGGCTAGTAATATTGGCCTAGCCTTGGCCATACGTCTTGGGAACTTAGGGACATCAAGTGGCAGAGTTTAGAAACCACTTGATCTACTTATTTACTTATTCTTTTTTTTTTTTTTTATATCCTCAGGTTTATTTCACACACACACACACACACACACACACACACACACACACACACACACACACATATACTAAGAGAGGGGGAAATGAGAAGAGACTGAGAAAAGAGAGAGAGAAGAAAGAAGAAAGAGTGAAGGGGAAGATAGAGAACAGAGAAGAGAGAGGGAGAGAGGAAAGAGAGAAATCTTGTCCTCTCGGGATGTTTTCTCAGTAAAAAATAATGAAGGTAGCTGTGAAATGGAACAAATTCAAGCAGAGAGATATATTAAAAATATTAGGTTTTTCTTTTCTCTCTCTCTCTTTTAAAAATGTTTCTCTACTATATCACAAATGACTGTAGATTTGTAGTACATGTAAAAACGGTTCCAAAACTTTTTGTTCAATAGGTAATAGAACCTGGGTCTTTATTCCCACACAATCACGTGTTAATCATAGGTGAATAAAGTACATACAAAACAAGTTAATATTATAAGCTCTGTAGGGCAATACTCTGAAAAATGCTTAACTTCTTTGATCTCACTATCTAGTGAATAAAGGCAGTAGGTACTCAATTCATTTACTACTCCATAAATTATAGGCATCACAATGCTTCCTAATACCACTGCAAAAAAAATACCAAAAGTCAGTGTATGCAACAAGGTTAGAAGGAAAAAGAATTTCTTTCTTTTTTTTTCTTTCTTTCTTTTTTTAGAATCTACTTCTTTTTTATTAGATATTTTCTTTGTTTCCATTTCAAATGTTATCCCCTCTCCTAGTTTCCCCTCTGAAAGTCCCCTATACTCTCTGCCTCTCCCTGCTCAGCAACCCACCCACTCCTACTTCCTGGACCTGGCATTTCCCTATACTGGGGCATAGAACTTTCATAGGACCAAGGTCCTCTCCTCCCATTGACTACCAACTACAACCACCAAAACCAGACACTATTGTGGATGCCAACAAGAGCTTGCTGACAAGAGCCTGATATAGCTGTCTCCTGAGAGGCTCTGCCAGTGCCAGTCAAATACAGAAGCGGATACTCACAGCCATTCACTGGACGGAGCACAGGGTCCCCAAAGAAGGAGCTACAGAAAGCACCCAAGGAGCTTAAGGGGTTTGTAGCCCCATAGGAGGAACAACAATATGAACTAACCTATACCCCCAGAGCTCCCTGGGACTAAACCACCAGTCAAAGAAAACACATGGTGGGACTCATGGCTCTAGCTACATATGTAGCAGAAGAAGATCTTTCTTGAGAAAACGTTCTGAGAAGAGACAAAGCTGTGATGGAAACATGGTATGTGACTGTCAGATGAGAGCAATGGACTATTAGCCACTGTCCATGTGATCATTTTCCACCCACCCCTGCTTGCACATACAAGGTTACTATTCTCTCTTCTGGTAGAGACCTTTAGAGTAGGAGAGCAATACAACCTCATTATACTCCAAAGACTGAGATAAAACAGATGTACCTTCTTGTTCCCTGAAATAAAATCTAAAGAAATGGTATTTTACTCAACCTTTCATATGAGAAGTTGATCACTCTAGAGTGAAGATTGAAACAATTGCAAACTTTATTGAATTACTTCTCTGTTCTAAGCCTCCACTGAAAATACTTTAAAACGATATAATCACTCACAGACTAGATTTAAGTGTTTGAAATTAAATTATGCCTAGCGTTTTCTTATGTCATATAATATTCTGCTTTGTCCTTAAGTTTTTGCCTTTGAAGTAAGACCAGTTGGCAATCTACTACTTTAAATGTTTCATTTAAATACATCAAGGTAATTGTTCAGCACCAACCTCTAATATTTTATGAAACTGTATAACTCTCTGTGGAAAGGAACAAGTTCCTGGACTCTATGAAGCAATAAAAACCACCTATATTACTCACCTTGTCATGTCTATTGAAGCTCCATTCTTAGGGTAATCAATATGGTTGGTGCTCACAGCCTCCACACACACTTATGAGGGTCTATGTAACTCCTGTACTGCCATTGCTAGGACAAAATTCAGGAGCTCTGAAAGTTGTACTACATGTCTCAAGTGACCCAGGCACTGACTCTGGGGGGTTATCAACCTCTCTCAAAAATGGATACACTGCTTTCTGCTTTGATTTCTCCTAAGATATGCTTCTTTGAATGTCTGAATCATCTTCTCTCCAGGCTATCAAATGTGCTGCCACATCTGCTGGACCCACATCCAACAAAACTTTGGTTTACTGTGATAATTTATACTTTAGCTGATACAAGTGCCAGTGTAATAACAAGGTTTAAATTAATGACCGGGGCTTTTAATAAAATACCAGTTTTTATTATTCCTTAACAAGTATACTCAAAGCTCTAGGTTGGAATTTTGTCAAGGCTTGATGTTAAATAATTTATACTTGATAAATACTACTGAGTGAATACTAAAGTATTCACTGATAAGATACTGATAGCATGTATAGATTTTAATTATGTTTAAAATAACCATAATTCTGAGATTACCTGCTAATACTGATTTGTCGTCCCTAATGTCAAAGAGTAACATGCTAGGCATTTGAAACACTCAGAGACCTGGTTCATTTTGGTGTACGTAGAAACTCTAAAATGCATCACTGTTGATGATGAATAAGCCTACTTATTTTTTGTTTAAAATTAATGAAATAAATTATTTTAAATTATTTGCAGTTATTTTATTTCTCATGGAAATATTTACTCAAGTTTTCAGTATAGTGTTGAAGAGATGGCTCAATAGGTAGAAGGCTTGCCATGAAGATGAGGATCTGAGTTTGTATTCACAGATATAGTATTACAGGTCTGAATTCCAGAACCTCTCCAGCAAGATGGCAAGTGGAGTAAGGAGAATTCTGAGATGCTTGTGAATTAGCTCCCCTAATGTACTTTGTGAGGAACAGGAAACACTTTCTCAAATAAAGTAGAAGGTGAGGACCAAAACCCAAGATGGTTCTTTAAACCCCATTCGTGTGCGGTGACACAGGTAGTCCAGAACACACACACACACACACACACACACACACAAGATTAAGTCAAGAGCAAAGTATTTCAGCATTAAACTTTCACAGTCATAGTAAAATCTAAAGCTGACTTGTCTAATTCTTGAAATAACAGTTGTGATATAAAAAGAACCACCCAAGGGTTAGTGCCATAAATTCATAAAACCTGTGATATGTTTCTGTCAGTACATTAGGTCTCAGCTTGGAAATGGAATATTTAGAGACACTGCATGTGACTAAAACCAGTTTGAACTATTTTTACCCGTATTTCTAGTGCCTGACTGAGGATTACTCAAAACTTAAGCTTGGGTTGGCTTTCCAACCAGAGACCTTACATGTGAGCTTTCAATATTACCCTGTTTTCTTGCTGCATTCTGAGTAGCTCCTGAGAGAAACCAATTCAAAACGAAGAAGCATTTGTGAATGAGCACAGCACAGACTCAGTTGTGTAAGGATGGAGCTGGATGTCTTTGCCAGAGACCTGGAAGTCAGATCATTTACTTCATCCTGGGGTCACACAGCACTGTGCTCCTACCCAACAGAAAGGTAGAAAGATAACATTCCTATTTGGGAAGGATATCAACTCAACTAAAGACTTTGTTTATAATTTCCTTATCTCTATTCTGTTTACACATTCTTTATATTCATGGAAAATGCAAAACCCATCCAAAGTATCCAAAGACCCACAAAAGCTTCGTTCTGCTTTGGTACCAGACTCAAGCTAGAAGTCTAGAGTCTCATTATTAAAAGTAGATCAGGGAATTAATAAAGCCCCTCAAAGTCTGCTTCTTGGACATATTTTCTACTATCTGCCTCAATAAATGTGAATGAAGAGTTCAGAATATCTGAGATGGGAACTCTAATTAAAAAGATCAGTGAAAGGAAGCAAATAGCTTTTACAATCAAGTCAGGGCTTTGACATTTCCTTGCTTACAGACCTTTTCATTTTATGGGTCTGATTCTTTCCACACAGTTGCTATATGCAATAAAATACTTTCTCAACTTACTCTTATGTTTCTCTTGTTTTTGAATATTTATTTGTATCAATCCATATGTCCAAAGTCCTCTTCATTTTGGACTTCCTGATTAGTTCATTCACAGATGGTCCATTTATTCCTTGACAGATTAAGTGGACCCCAGTATATATTGATTTGTAAGTCATTTTCTCACACAAAAATAATCCCTGATCATCTCTTGGAAATGACTTAATTTCTGCCTCAGGTGTCTGTGGAAGCTACAATGAGCCTATATCTTTTATAACTTCATTTTTTTACTGGAGAATCTATGTTCAGTACACTTTTTGATATCCTCAGGAGGCATTTTGTGTTTCACGTAACTGATCATGAATTTTCAAAAGGACTTTATAGTGTTTACTTGATTTTATCCTTAAGATCTTTTCATGCATTATGAGAAATGTTAAATCCAGGAACTCCTGGATCTCTGAGCTTGAAGGGCTTGAAGGAGTGAAGGGCTTGAAAATTGAATATTTCTTTCCTTCACTCCCTGAATAGAATGTGTCTTGGGCTGAGTGTATGTGCCCTTCAAAATTTAATATGAGCTTGAAATTCTATATTCTACAATTATGCTATAACCTTAAGAGTTGGTTATGAGCCGGGTGTGGTGGCTCATGCCTTTAATCCCAGCACTTGGGAGGCAGAGGCAGGTGGATTTCTGAGTTCAAGGCCATCCTGGTCTACAAAGTGAGTTCCAGGACAGCCAGAGCTATACAGAGAAACCCTGTCTCAAAAAACCAAAAAAAAAAAAAAAAAAAAGAGTTGGTTATGATGGTAAAGAACTACAGTGTGAAATCATTGTGCCTATAGGAAGAAAGGTAAAATCCCCCTTTCTCTCTTTGTTTTCTTAATAGTGATAACTGGTAGTCATAGCTCAACTTATGCACAAATGCATACACACACAAACACACACACAGAACACACACACACAAACACACACACGCACATGCATACATGCATATCCTTGATCCCACTTTGAATTCCACTGGCACTCAATTTTTAAGCCAATACTAAAGGTTTTAGGGTTTGTTAGGGAAATACTCCACTTTGAGTGCCAAATTCTATTATTGAAGAGTTTCCCAAATATCAGTGATGTACAAAAAACATATGTCATTCTCAAAGTGTTAATTCAAGAATGTAAATAGGACCCAGAACAGAAATTTCTTTCTACTGTACAATATTTGGAGCATCATTTTAGATGACCCAAGTGATTCAAAGAGACTTGAAAGGCTGGGTACTTGAATTACAGAGATGCTTCTTTGATTGTGCATCTGCCATAAAGGTTTGAGATGGCTCCAAGTCTGAAAATAGAGCTTTCCTGTGGAATCTCTCAGTGTTAGGTGGTTAGAATCAAAAGTCAGATTAATGAAATATCCAGAATTTTGTGAAGGCACAAGTAATCTGTCATGATGTTTACCACTTACTTCATGAATACTATACAATGTTTGTAATGGTTTTTTGGTTATTATTCTAGCAATTTTGCATTCTATTTATTTATTTGGAATTTTTTGCAATAAGAAAAAAGTTAGATGGATGTTTCTGTTGACAGAAATGTAGATACCACTATTACAAGTTTTTTTTTTTTAACACTTCTTGCATAGTCTCAAATTTGTTGCTGTACTTTGAAAATAATAAACTTTATGTAACTGGAAAAATATGAATGCCATTTAGCCAATCATATTAATTACTGGAATTATCAAAATTGCTAAAATTGACTAATAGAATGTTTGACTATAGTAGCTTATCAGTGAGTCAAAATTATACATTAAAATTATAGATTAGACTTGATGGGATTCCAGGACCTTTCACCCAAATTTTCTGATAGTTTATTATCCTAGCATATCTACCTGAACTACATTATTTCTTCAAAATTGATTTCAGTCACTGATGAACTTAAAGAGCCATGATAGTACCTGATGGCTCCAGATATCAGTGTTTTCAATTATAGTTGTTGCATGGGCCTTCTCTCTGCTTTTGTTTGTAATTTTACCTACACTAAACTAGGAAGTTTAGGTTCCTTCGTACTCAATAGCAGCTTCAGAGTCCATTGACATTTCTTAGATAAGTGAGTGAAATCTTGCGAGCCACATAGTCCATCTCTAGTTTCCATTATGAAATATATTATTTTATCTTTTCTCAACATTCACTCCTATGTCTTTCATATTGAAATTATTTTACAGTTTTGAAATATTTTCAGAGAGGGATGTAGAGAAATAAAACTGGTAGAAGCATTTGTTGTCTCAGATCAAGGAATGGTCTGTCCACTCATCCGAGACACTTTAAGTCTCTAGGTCTCAAGACAGAAAAGGGGTTTCTCTAATTGATTTTCCTTTATTCAATGAGTCTTCTTTCTTCAGCTTTGAAAATTTTGTAAATTCAGGATTATCTTGCTCATTCATGTGAGTTAACTGTATCTTACTACTTATGAAATTCAAACTTCTTGAAAAAGAAGTTTCTTTTGCACATAGTTACCCTTTTGTGTATATATATATATATATATATATATATATATATATATATATATATATCTTGCTTTCTACACTTAAAATGATTAATAAATCTCATCTTTTAAGTTTGCATTATGATTTAATTCTTCATTATTCTGATTGTGTGGCTATTATACATTTGTAACTATCTCTTGTCTTCTGACTGAAAATAGTAATTGCTATTTCATAATGGTCTAGGCAGATAAGCCATTAGAAAAAGTAAAAGTTTCCATGATTTTTTTGTTGTTGCTCATTTTCAATAAATTATGCTTAAAATTTTATCACTTCTCTAAATTCTTAATGGTAATGTTTCTAAAAATTATAATGCCAAAATTGTCCTTAACAATTTTACATTTTTCCTTACACTTATCAAATATACCCAGATAGCCATAGATTATGATATGCATTAAAAAATATGTATATTGACATAATGTACATGATACTTACATTACAGTATCATATCCTTCAAGATTTTTGAAACATAGTAAAAATATACTAAAATTTAAGTCTATTTTTTTAGTTTCCTATATAGCTCAAAGAAGCATGAATAAATTTAAAATTATTTGTGGCTTCCAGTCTGGGCCAGAAATGGATAAAACCATCTAAGGTCTAAAATTGAAAATAGAAACAATAAAGAAATCACAAAGGGAGACAACCCTGGAGTTAGAAAACCTAGGAAAGAGATCAGGAGTAATATACACAAGCATCACCAACAGAATACAAGAGATAGAAGAGAGAATCTCAGATGTAGAAGATACCATAGAAAACATTGACATAACAGTCAAAGAAAATGCAAAAAAGAAAAAGCTTCTAACCCAAAACATCCAGAAAATCCAGGACACAATGAGAAGACAAAACCTAAGGACAATAGGTATAGAAAACAGGGAAGATTCCCAACTTAGATGGCCAGTAAATATCTTCAACAAAATTATAGAAGAAAAGGTCCCTAACCTAAAGAAAGAGATGCTCATGAGCGTAAAAGAAGTCTACAGAACTCCAAATAGACTGGACCTGAAAAGAAATTCCTCCAGTCACATAAAAAATCAAAACGCCAAGTGCACTAAACAAAGAAAGAATATTAAAGTTATCTGTGGATGTAATGGTAGTATGGTGAGTTATACTGTGAACTCAGGCAGTTATTAATTTTAAAATTAAACCTTCTAAAATTTAGGTTATCAGTTACCTACATTGGAAAATAACTATAGTAACTTCACAATGCTTCATGTCCTTGATGAATTCCTCCAGTACAGATCTAGATAGTCTCTGTTTATTCCGTTCTTTCTTACCCACTGTACCTCTTGTCTACCCTCCCTCTTGTCTACCCTCTTTCTTGCTCACTTCCTCTCTTGCCCACCCTCCCTCTTGTTCACCCTCTTTCTTGCCCACCTCCCTCTTTCTCACTCTTTCTCTTGCTCACCTCCTCTCTTATCCACCCTCCCTCTTGATCACCCTCTTCTTGCTCACCTCCTCTCTTGCCCACCTCCCTCTTGCTTACCCTTTCTCTTGCCCACCTCCCTCTTGCTAACCCTTTCTCTTGCCCACCCTCTCTCTTGTTCACCCTCTTTCTTGCCCACCTCCCTCTTTCTCACTCTTTCTCTTGCTCACCTCCTCTCTTATCCACCCTCCCTCTTGCTCACCCTCTTTTTTTTGTTTTTTTTTTTGTTTTTTTTTGTTTTTTTTTGTTTTTTTTTTTTGTTTTTCTTTTTTTTTTATTATTTTCTTTATTTACATTTCAAATGCTATCCCGAAAGTTTCCCATACCCCTCCCCCCACCTCTGTCCCC
>NC_034598.1:72696735-72698499 GCF_900095145.1 Mus pahari
CGGGTCCCTCCTCTCCAGCCCGCACTCTCCCCGGCAGTGCAGCAGAGCAAAGATGGCTCGCCTTCTGGTTCAGGCCTGGGAGACCGCTTCTGGGTAGCCGCCAAGCCTTAGTACTGCTCTCGGGCGCACTCCCCTCCTCGGGTGAGGAAAGGCGCTGGATGCCAGGCGGACACCCCTCCTCGGTCCGCTCACCCTCTTTCATGCCCACCTCCCTCTTGCTCACCCTTTCGCTTGCTCTCCTCCTCTCTTGCCCACCCTCTCTCTTGCTCACCCTTTCTCTTGTCCACCTCTTTTCTTGTTCATCTCCTCTCTTGCCCATCCTCTCTTTTGCTTTTCTCCTCCCTCCATGTTACTCTCATTTTTTTCCTATTTTAGATTTCTATTACAAACTGTTAAATTTCTAATTGAGCACATTTCTTTAAGTGCTGAAGCTCCCTACCTTGGGATGCTAGTTCTGACTTCAGATTTGCAACTGCTTCCCCTGAGTTTTAAAAGAACAAAGAATGCCTTTCACATTTAGTACTAGTTGTAGTTTCTCCATCTTTCTTTAAATGGTCTTATTTTTGATCATTTTCTGCTATGTTCTCTTGCATTTTCTGCTACGTGCTCTTGCAAGCAATGTCTTAGGGATGCAATTACCCAATTCAGATAGTTTTTACATATATACTTTCTGGAATATTTACATGTAGCTTTTATGTATCTATGAAAAGGTACTTTGTGTTTCCTATATATTGAACTTTGTATCACTGTTCAATATTCTAGAGACTAAAAATCTACTGATGTTTCAATTTGAAAATAAAACATAAGGATAAAAATAGAGGGCCATTGATAATAACTTAGTGAAAGAAACAGATGCGTTGCTGAAGTGGAAAACATGCTAACTCGGAGATGCTTGTGAGTTTGTGGTTTTAACAGTTTGGGAATTGTTATAATGTCAAATGCTTCTACTACCCAAAACAAGATGAAGTATAGGAATATTTTGTGAACTTATATAAACTCCATAGCTTCATATGAAAGAAAGCCCCAGTTTCATTATTAAGATATTTTTATTCCCTAAGAGCAATCATATAAGCATTATGGATTTTTAATGTAGAAATACTCTTTTTTTGAGTGATCTACGTTGCGACCCCACATCCTCATTAAAAAAATTAAATAAGCAGTTCCAATGCTTTCTATGTGTAACCATTTGCCAATCACTATTTCTGAGGCCAACTAATTTACAGATTAGTCTTGATTAGATAAAATTGCTCCCGGGGGAAACTGCGGCAATAAAAATAAATTATGTCAAAAATATCTGTTAAAATCCAAATTACTCATGAAATAACTAGGCTTTCTGGGTTTGACAGACATGGTATTATGACACGAATCTATGGGGGAAAAAAAATCACAGTACTCTTCTCTCACTTTCCCCTGACATTTTTATCAAAGTGCACTAGAGTTTAACAAAGCCCTTTTCTGTCAGTAACTCCTACATTCTGTAACTTTCAGCTGAAAATTCACAATAAATGTGAGGGCAGATCCAACTTACTGCTTAGTTTTTCTTACATGAATGATCTAATGAGGTATTCTCAAAAGGAAAGAGAAATGGTCTAATTGAGCAATAAATCCATAAACTATCGCACTGAGCAGAGGATTTCGGTGAGTCCAGACCTGGCATGTGTGCTGCTTTCCTTCTCTAGAGATACCAGCACTTACCTGATAGACTGATTTTTCCTTTCCTTTCCTTTCCTTTCCTTTCCTTTCCTTTCCTTTCCTTTCCTTTTC
>NC_034598.1:72698649-72702736 GCF_900095145.1 Mus pahari
CTCCCCTCCACTCTCCTCCCCTCTCTTCCCCTCCCTTCCCCTCCCTTTCTTTTCTTTTCTTTTCTTTCCTTCTTTTCTTTTCTTTTTTACTTTCCACTTTACAAATGTTATTAAATAATGGGCATCACTAACTTTTGTTGTCTTATATACAGTATTTAAACTACATTTTCCAAGATGCATGGCTTCCTGCCCCAGCCCCCCAACAAAGAAAAAATGTAAATGTAGGTGAAAAGTGAAGTTATAAAAGAAGAAAATTGGAACCTTCAGTACAGGAACCCAGTAAGAAACTTTAAGTATAGAAAACTCCCCTCCCCCCCCAGTTATCTACATCCCCACACCTATCTTCAAAGAAGCTATTTTAAACAGAAGCACTGAACTGATAACATTGATGGAACATCTGAAAACACACACACACACACACACACACACACACACACACAGAGAGGGGGGGGGCTCTCAAAGTCTTCAGCTTTGTCCAAACATGATAAACAAAACTACAGATTTATCCTAGAACCTAAAGAACCACTTACATAAGTCATTTTGTACAACATGACATTCCCTTTTACAGGTGACACCAAACCGTGCAACAAAACACTGGTGAAGAGTTACTAATTTCTGAAACTCAGACAGAGACATAACATGAACTGTATTGGGATGTGTGTCATATAGACTAAAAAGAAAAAAAAAATCAGGAAACTACATTCTTAAATAAGAGTCAGGTAACTTAAACAAAACCGACAAACAATGAAATAAAAGCAAGTGATACAACTGTGTTTACACTCATCTAGCAAATTCTGAGGACAGAATTCTCATCTTTTTTGATATTGCTTAATGTCGAAACCTTGTGTCATGTTGAAATAAAAATGACGGAAAAAATGGGGGGAATGCTTTCAGAGCCATGTCATTCAGTGCTGGGGATCTGTCAGGGTCTCAGACCCTGGAGCAAGAGCTCTGCCACCAAGTGTCTCCTTCAGCCCCTAATGTTTTGGTGGCTACAGGAAGTGTAAAGGGTTTGAAGAACAACAACAACAACAAAAAAAAAACCTCAAAACAACCCCTCAAAACAAACAAACAAACAAAAAATAAAAACAAACCCCCCAGAAACATGTTTAGAACATAAGGATGGTCACATTTTTGTTGTCCATTTGAGAATAAAAGGGAACAGGAATTAAAAAGAAAGAAAGAATTGTCTATGGGAAGCTGATGGTGAATCTCTTATTATTGGCCATCATTAAATGAAAGGCCAGACATCTTTCCCTATGCTTACTGTCACATCTTTTTAAATGGAACAGATTGTTTAATTCTAATAAAAAGAAATATTAAAACAGGGACTGAGAGGGTGAGGGAAGAGCCCAGAATGTTCTGCCGTGTAAACTGGGAACAGAAGAAGAGAGCTTGTTCTGACTATGTCCAGGGAGCTTTCAATAAGGCGCTCTTACGAAGAAAGAAAGCTACCTTTTGCTTTTCTCTTTTTCTTTTGAATCAATGAAGCCTATTTTCCCAGAAGCATGTTTCTCCCCTGCAATCTCCATCACCATCAGCTCTTCCTATCTTATTTTCCCTCTCAGGCCACTGGTCTGATCCCCACCCCCATCCCTGAATATGTATAAAGGGTTAGAGATGTCTGGCTAACCTCTTCCTATTAGAATTAAGGTTTTTGTAGAGTGACATCTTTTGGCAAGTCCCCTTGGCCCTTATGAACACCACATGTGGAGAGCCTACTGCTATTGTGCTTGCTGCAAATAATAAGACTGCAAGTGGGTCAGGAGCGGGAGCTACAGCACCCTAAGCCTCCCCCACGACTGTTTCCCAAGTGTCTGACGACATTGCTGAGAAGCAGATGTGAAAAATATAAAGGCCAAGCTCCTTTTGTGGCAAAAGCTACATTTTCCCTTACCTTAGCTTCCTCAAATGGCCTCTGTGCTAATCAAATTAAAGCAGTTTCTACAAAGAATGGTTTTTATACACTCATCCCAATTAGCTGTCCTTGAACTTTATGCTCTGGTAGAGAGATTATAAAGGGATGGAATCACATCATTAAAGGAAAGCCAACTCCGGTACCAGATACACAGGTCTTAACCAATTGGCATATTTTTTTATTACCCCATGTGTGCCAAGGTCAATTAAAAGTCTTAAAAGACATAGAGAGTTATTCTACAAGGGATGTTGTTAAGTGGGAAACCATCTGCATAGGAGCTTAAATTTTAGCTGGTGGGATTAGGATTTTTATGGTCAATGCTCTTAATATTGACAGAACACTGCTGGAGAAAGGGATGGTAACAGGAAATGTGTGAGAACATACTGATGTGGAATCAGGGGTTTGCCGGTACTGGAGTACGTTTCCAAAGGAGACAAGTAGATCTTCTTTCCTGGACATCTTTGACAGACGCCTTGCAGTCTGGTGTAATGGAAATCTGTCCTACCTGAAGGAGAATTGATGATGACCTAACGTCTAGAGGTTCCTTCCAAGTCTAGCACATGAAACTGAGAAGACAATGCAAAGAGTAAAACCTGAGATCCAATCAACAAATGGTTTGTATCCTTCTTTTCTTCTTTCTTTTTATGGGATATTTTTCTTTATTTACATTTCAAATGTTTTCCCCTTCCAAGTCTCCTCTTCAGAAACCTCCTAGCCCATATGCCTTCCCCTGCCTCTTTGAGGGTGCTCCCCCACCCATCTAGCCACTCCTGTCTTCCTGCCCTAGCATTCCCCTACACTGGGGCATTGAACACCCTCAGGCCCAAGGGCCTCTCTTCCCACTGATGTCCAACAAGGCCATCCTCTGCCACATATGTGGCCAGCGCCATGGGTTGCTCCATGTGTATTCTTTGGTTGGTGGTCCAGTCCCCAGGAGCTCTGTGATGTCTGGCCTCTTGTGACACTGTTGCTCCCTCCATGGGGCTGCAAACCCCCTCAGCTCCTTCAGTCCCTTCTCCAATTCCTTCATCGGGGACCCCCACACTCAGTCCAACGGTTGGCTTCGAGCATCTGCCTCTGTGTTTGTCAGGCTCTTGCCTCTCAGGAGACAGCCATATCAGGCTTCCATCAACGAGCAATTTCTAGTGTTCACAATAGCATCCTGGTTTGGTGGCTATATATGAGATGGATCCCCAGGTGGGACAGTCTTCTTACGATGTCTGTTCTGACTAGCAATAGAAGAATGCGAGGGAGTTGCTAACTGGACAGTTATTACCCTTATCTAATTATACTTTAAAGATGTAGACAGAAAAACAGATCAGAGAGTCATGTTGAGGAGCGTTGCTCTGGCATGCAGTAAGAGTAAGGTGTGAGTCTTTTCCAAAATGGTTTTTGATTCTTCGTACGGGATTTAAAACAAAGGTCTGATTCTTCTCTGGCTTAGCACCACATTTAGCACACTCTATGTTGTCTGTTTTGTTTTATTGACACAGGGTTACACTGTGTAGAGCAGGCTGGCATTGAACAGGTACCGATCCTCTTCTTTTTGCTTCCCAGTGCTGGATTACAGCTTAAGCTACTACCACCTGTAGAAACTTCGAAAGGTTCTCAGAGAAGCCTCCAAACCCAAAGCTTTGTTCTCCTGTGGTGAGACTCTGTCTCAACTCACTTCTTCCATGGCTACCTTTCCTTTTGCAATACATTGAGTGACTGTTTCATCACCCTGAGAGCACGTGAAATTATTTGGAAAGCATACACCACGCTGACTTCACTGCTGCTGAAATATGGTATATTATGTTCACTCTTCAAGTTCTTCTAGAAGCTCGAAGCTCTGAAATCATCTTCTTACTCCTCATTTCAGTCTTCAGCACTGCAGGTTAAAATTCACCTCATTTGCAGCAGAAATGGCATTTTTTTTTTTTTAATGCCATTGCAAAGGAAAACTGAAGCTCTTTTTTTTTCTTTTTTCTTTTTTTTATTATTTTCTTTATTTACATTTTAAATGCTATCCCGGAAGCTCCCTATACCCCCCTGCCCCTGCTCCCCTACCCACCCACTCCCTTTATTTGGCTCAGGCCTTCCCTTGTGCTGGGTCATATAAAGTTTGCAAGACCAAGGGGCCTCTATTCCCAGTGATGGCCGATTAGGCCATCTTCTGCTACATGTGCA
>NC_034598.1:72703711-72719130 GCF_900095145.1 Mus pahari
ACACACACACACACACACACGCAATCTCAAGTGTACACATATACATGAGTGCATTATGCATATGAGTGCATTCCTAGCACCCCTTCCTCAGGTCTTTTTCTCATTTTCATAGAATTTTGTTCTGTTTGTGACACACTGATTTTAATCAAGTCCGCCCATGGAACTATTCATTGGTATCTTGTAGGCTCACCATTTGATAACCAATGAAAATGTTGACTGTTCTTCTCCAGAATTCACCATGTGCTAATGATTCTACATGGAGATATTGGGTCCTTTGAGGTCCTCCCTTATCACTATTAATTGCTAACCAAGGAAATCTTGGGCGGGTCCAGTGCAGTCAAACACAGCTTCTTTGAAATCATTTGCTATGCCTGTGACATGCCAGGGATATAGCATTTTGTATCCTCTCTCTAATCTAGTTCTAAACTCTCTGTTTCTTCTGTAATCCCCACCAGCCTTAGAATGATAATATACATGTCCTGTTTAGTGTTGAGCAATCAACCATTGTCTACACTGAGAGCATCATGAACAGCCACGGTGACCCTCTCTGCCTTTGAAGATCATCAGCTAATATTGACTCAGCAGAGCAAATGGAGCAGGGACCATGAACAGAGGCTTGCCAGCCACATGAGTACAAACAGAAATGACACACTAGGATCAGCTTCCGGGAGACAGATCAACTTTACTCAGGGTGAGTCAAGGGTTGTATAGTTTTGGGAAATGGGGTAGAAGTATCTAAGGTGGGCAAAGGTCATTGGCTAAAGGCTAAGGTACTATGACACCTCATTAGCACAGGGAGGCCTTGCAGCAATCTCAGGTGCTTGCTGAACAGGTTATTATGAGGAAAAAGGGAACTGAACCTATTATCTGATCAAGGCTCCAAGACATTCTGTAGATGGAAGGTGTGGGGTCAGGGATCCCCCAGGAACCTCACTGACAAAGGGAGTGCATTATTGTGCACCTATCTCAGGGGTTTCTGGTACTGTCAGACCCAGTCCTTGGCAATTCAGCTTTCTTACAAGCTGTGAATATTTGCATAATTGCCAGTAGCTGGAAAAAAATAGTTTCTCTGATTAAGGGTGAGAGCAGATTTTCTCAATGGTATCATCTTAGAGTTTACACTGTGTTTTGGTGATATGTTAATTTAGCTAAACAACAAAGTGAGGTTCCCTCCTAGGGTCTATGAACTTCCTAGCCATAGATTTTGGTTGCGTTTTGAGTATCAGGGACATAATTTCTCCAGCCAATACATTATACACATTAGCACATATCATATTATATGTTATATGTCATATGTGGCATGTCATATGTTATATTTATATATTATATATTGTGTATTATGTGTTATACTTTATGTGTTACATGTTATATACTATATTATATATTGTTTATTATATCATATATCATACATCACATATCACATACTACCTATTACATATTGTATGTTATATATTATATGTCCCATATCATATATCTTGTATATTTCATATATATATTAGGATTCTCTAGCATAACAGAACTTTTAGAATGAATATATTTATGTATATAAAGAGCATTTATTAGAAGGACTTATAGACTGCAGTTCAGCAAATTCAACTTGGCTACTGTTGTGGATTTGGTCTAATGCTGCTTATATTATGCTAATTTTGTCTCCAAATTTGCATGAGAATCCACATTTAAGACTCTGAGGGACCCTGTCCCCAGTTGGTTCTGATTGGTAAATGAAACTGCAGCTGGGCAATGTTTGGGCAAGGAGATAGAGGCAGGAATTTAGGATTCCTGGGCAAGGCAATGAGGAAGGAAGAGAAGAGGATGGCCACCATGTAAGAGAAGGAGAGAAAACATCTCCCTGAGAAGTACTGGACAGAGAGACAGTCAACACATAAGAGCTGGGGAAGGGCGGCCCCAGTCCCCTAGCCCCTCACTGGGTCTAGGGCAACAAAGATGGAATATAGATTTTAGTAAGTTATAACTCAGGAATATTAGTGTGTTAGCCAAGTGGGGGTTTGGAAGTAGCTCAGGCAATGAACTGTTTAAGGCATATTAAAATATGAGGATGCTTGTGTGTTGCTTTCATTTGGGAACCCAGAACCCTGGGGCGGGTAGTGAGCAATGTGCCACACACTGCTGCTGCTGGGTCAATTTGAGTTGCATCTTTGGGTACGCTGGTTGTGAGTGGACAGTCCATGGTCAGTTTACAAGGCTGGATGCTTCTGCTGGTCTTCAGTGTATGCTTCAATCCCAAAGAAATAGGTTTCCATGTCAGTGAAGGAATGGACAGCTAGCAAGGTGAGAGCAAAGGACTTTGTTTTCCGTGTCCTTATATAAGCTTCCAGCAGATTGTATGGCCCAGATTAAACTTGTGTTTTGCAGTCTCAAGATCCAAACTAAAGGTCTCTTTTCTTAACTCAAAGATCCAGATGAGACTGTAGTAGATTCTTACTTCAAATTAAGTTAAAAAAATATATTTTGGATTCTAGTTCTAGATGTAGTCTAGATGGTAACCAAGAATAGTCATATATATATGTGTGTGTGTGTATGTTTGTATGTGAGTGTACCCCTATACTTGTCACATATATATTTGTATATGTGTATATATATCTGTATCTACTATATACATATTTATACCATTTATATATATGTGCATTTACATAAGACCATGTTTTTATTCATCTTTCTGTTTTGGGAAACTAACCAAATTTTATTACTTGGTTATTGTGAACAGTCATATTTTATTATGTAATTATTTTTATTATATTTCCAATAGACTTTAGTTGTATATTGTGGAAATTCAATTTTCAATGCTTTTGAGGAACTTCTCTGCAATTTCCCCCCCAGTGGCTGAACTAATTTATACACTTACAAACAAGGTATAAAAATGTGTTTCATCCCGCATATTCACGTTTGTGATTTTCTACCACCTGTCTAAGCTTATCATGAGAGATAGGTTGATAATACGAAATCAGAATTATTAGAATCACAAAACAAGAGTGGAAGCACTTGGTCAGCTGCATCCTCTGTGTTCCCGTAACAACAGCCTGAGTTCTAAAAGCCATAGTTACTCTTCTGTGTGGGAAATAAGACTCTTAGTAACAAGTTCAAGATATGAACAAAAGTGAAGAGTTGTGAATACAAACTTGAAGAAGTAGGCATCAATCTGAAGAAAAGACAAAATGGCTGGTACTCCAAACTGGCGCAATATACCTTCCCCAGACAAAATGGCTGGTACTCCAAACTGGCGCAATATACCTCCCCCCCCCAATACTATACTTTTGTTAATTCTTTGAAAATTCCACACAACACAGTTTAATTTTTTTAAATCCCCCCAATTTCTTCTAGTTCTTCTCCATGTGCCCCTTTGTTTCTGTGTTGTTTTTCTTTCTTCCTCCCCTGCAATATAATTTTTAATAGTTGTTGATTGCAATATATCACTGTGCACTTTCTTTTTCCCTTAGAGTTATAGACTCTTTGGCTGATCTAGTATAGCTCCACCACCAGATCCCTCATCCTTCTGAAGCTTGAGATTCCCTTTCCTTTTTCTGATGTGTGAGTTTTTCTGATACATGGATTCAGTCATGAAGTAGATTTTTTGCAACTTCTCCACCCTACAGTGAACTGAGGGCACCTGGAGTCTAAGGCATCAACTCCTAGCTCTGGAGACAAAGGCTTTGTGACCGAGCTTGTGTAAGATTAGTTTTAAAAATATTTTTAAAGATTTACAAAGGTGTATTCTGTATATAAGGGTATGCAATGGGTATACAAGGATATGAATCCAGAAGAGAATGTCTCCCACGGAGCTGGATTTATAGTTATGAGCTGCCAGACATGGATGCTTGGAGTTGAACTTGGTCCTCCAGAACAGACATGACTGTTCATCATTAAACCATATCTTTAGCCCTTTTTTTCTGTTAGCACCTCACCCCCCAAATGGACTATATATATATATATATATATATATATATATATATATATATATTCATTTATACATTTCTCTGTAAAATAAATTGAGATTGTGTCATTTGTCTAGCGAATTGGCATCTCAGTAAACATTTGTCAAGGACCAATTTATTGACCCAAATTAGTTTATAGAAGTTTGATAGACAAACAATTGGGGAATTGCTAAATTACACAAATGAAAGTGCATTTTTACCAATTTTGGGATTTTCTAAACAAGGTAAAGCCCAGAACCAGCTCAGTGGTGTAAAATAATTGTATTCTCTTCTTATAATTTTTAATTAGGAAAGGATGTAGTGATATAGATTCTAAATATAATTGTAAAAGTTCTGTTTTATAAGAGATTCTAGAAAATAAAATCTAATGAGAAACATATTAACTTTTTCTTATTTTTTTATTTCAACTCTAAAAATATAAAAGCAATTTGAATCATTATTGTGTATATTGGTAGGCAATAAATGAAAGTTTTTATCAGTGTTATTTCAAGTGCCATTTTCAGAGGCAGAGACAAGTGAATTCCATGAGCCTAGTGGCCAGCCAGTATAGCCTAAACAGATAACTCAAGGTAAAGCTTGGGATTCTGCCTCAAAATTAGGATGGAGCACTATTGAGAGAAACACCCAGTTGGTACTCCAAACCTCCATATTCAGACACATAGGCAGACGCATGTGCATGTACAAATAAAACACTCACCTCCCCACCCCACGCCACATATATTGCCAGGAATTTATGGAGAAGACCAAAATTTCAATACCTTTTCTTCATCTCTCTTACTTCAAAAATTCAGTTTTATATGTCAAATGGAATATAGTCATTTAGTTAACACCTGTTAATCCAAATCAGCTAGTATAATCAGTATGTTATAAAGTACCAAAATAAATTGTAATCCAGATGGGTAGAAAGACATGCAAACATACATTTGTGGTATTTCTGTCTCATTTAACCATGTAATTGTGGCTGAGCATTGGAAATGCTTTCAGAACCATGGTCTCTGCAGGCAATATTGAAGATGTAGAGTTGACACTGGACAGGTAGTTCTGTATAACGTTCTTTATGGAGCAGCTTTATGAAACATTGACGTTTCCCCTGGAGAGTAAACAGCAGAGTGTTTCAGAAGGCAATGCACTCAAACATATAAAGCAGTGATATTTCAGTTGGGGACTTCCACTCAATGTGGCTAGAACACTCAGCAACCTTACTACATTTTTTGAGAAGCCCAAAAGTTCAACACATGAGGCACAGGAAATGTAGTAGTTACTTATACATATCTGTAACCAAAATACCCAATAAAATTACTTAAGGAAATAAAATATTTTGGCTCATGGTTTGTAGGATTATTATCTATCACAGCAGGAAAAGTATGGCACACCAACTCCTGTGTCAGTGAGAACATGCAATAGAGCATTCTCATATCACAGCAGACTAGGAAGCAAGGAGTGTTCAGAACTAGCTAGTAGATTAACCTTTAAAGACCTACCCATAACCCCTAACTTACATTAGGTAGTCCTCACCTCCAAACATTAACATGAATTCCCAAAATATAGCCAATGCTGAACAACGAGATTTAATGCATAGAAAGATAGGGACACTTGTGAATCAAATGATAACCATAGAAAATTACATCAAGTCAAAAGACAACATAGGTTGAGAATGTAGGCAGACATCATAAAGAGTAGAACCTGGATACAAAGGGAGATAAAAAGCAAGAAGACACTTGTGTGGTAAAGATGGCTGGTTCTCTGATTTAATTTTACTTCAAATCCAACACAGCTGGAGCACATCTAGCCACAATGATGTTTCAGAAATAGTTGCCCAAGGGTGGTACTTTATAATTTGCACTTGAAAGTACTTCCTAGATGATCCTCTGATGCTCTTCTAGGAATATCTATTGAGAGCCACTAGAGCAGAAAACAAAACCTTGTAACCAATTCAGGTCCAGTTAAGGATGGTTTTACATTCCTGGGTCATCAATATAAGCTGTCATGGCTCAGGCTAAATAAGCTGTAATAATGCCTTCTTCAACTCCATAATGCTCAAATCAGTAATGAGATTTTAAATATGACATATGAGGCAAAAATACATTACATCTCAGAACTAATGATCAAAAATATAAGAGTTCAGATTGTATATTCTGGGAAGAATATGAAAAAAAAAAACGGAAAGTTTTGTATAGTGCTGGTAAGAATGCAAGTTGACACAACTCTTTAGAAAGATGTTGCATTTGGCTATTAGTTGACATCTAAGAAGTTTTCATCACTTAAAAACAGCAATTTCTGACCTGAAATATTTCCCAGAGGATCTCACATGACTGTGCATATAGATAGAGATCATTCACTGTATGGCAGGTAATGTTTATCATCTATCCATATGTCTATCTAACATCTATCAACGTATTCATCAGCACACATCTGTATGCAACAATACAAACATAAGTAAATAAGTCACTATGCTTGCAGGGTCTGTGAGAAGGCTCAGTAAGCAAAAGGTCTTACCATGAAAGCCTGGGTTGAATTTCTGAGCCTCCGTGAAGGTGGCAAAAGAGAACTGACTCCAGTAAGTTATCTTCAGACCTCCACTTCTATGATGTGGCACTGACACAAGCACATATGCTAAGTATATTTTTAATGTCACTATATTTGGGATTCTGTGAGAATATGTTTAGTTAAGGAGCATTAAGAATAAGAGATCAACATGAATAAATCTTAAAAGCAAAATATTTAAGAAAAAGTTAGTGCTCAGTGCTTTCTAGTGTGGCCTGGTGCTGTGGATTCCACTCCACGGTGAGGGAGGTACATGCTGGCACGTGCATTCTGCTTTGAGCATTGCTACAAGGAGAATTCAGTGGAGCAGGGCCCTGGTGGCAATGGCTTTTGAGGATGTGGCTATAGACTTCAGGAAGGAAAAGTAGGCTTTGCTGGAACTTTCTTGTATACCAAGACATGATTCTGCGAACTGGCTGGAACATTGCTGTTTTAGGAAACAAATGGCAATATCAGCATGTTGAAGGCCTTTCTTTCAATGCCAGAAGAAATTTAAGACACTGTGTACTTCACCCTGAATGTGAACTACACAAGCCCCAGAAATAACCGATATAACATTTTTTTTCTCAATTATTCAAAGAAACATGGGGGACTCACATTGAGATTAGACCTTCAGAATGAAAGAAGCTGTCAGCCTCCAATTTTATTTTGGTGGGTTACTAACCAAAACAAATTGATAAGTCTCCATCTCCTTTGGATCAGCTAAGGTAAGTACTGCATTATCGCCCACAGGTAATGGCTATAGACACTCGTCATCTGGAAGCAGTTACTGAAGAGGTGATCTCAGATTTCCATGAAAATAAGTGAAGATCATGTCACTCATGGGGTAATGATGCAGGAAATAAGGCCAGCACTTATAATTTAACTCCAGGACCCAGCAACTAAGGAAGGGCATGAATTTGGCCTTTCTCTAGGCTGCTGAGGTCAAGCAAACATCTTCTAACAAGCTAAGTAAAGGATCTCCTAAAAATGCATGTATATGTATAATGTGAATTATAGATACACATAGGATGGAATATGCCAGATAATGGAAATAATAAACCCTGGTGTCATTGAGGAATGACAAAACACAAAAAAATGCGTAGGGACTCATATTGTATCAGCAATTATTTTTTCTCAGCTTGGTGTTTAATACATAGGTAGATGACATATTATCTTGTTGGATCTGAACTATTACACACCAATTGCCTAATTAAAAAATGTTAATGGCATAAGTGTAATCATGGCTTTGTTTCTTTTGGTATAACCTTTTATTTTCTTTTTCATTGAAAAATAATTTTTATACACTATATGTTCTGATGTATTTTACCCTCTTTCAACCCTTCCCAAATCCTTTCCACCCACCTCCCCAGCTCCACTTCCTTTTTTGTTCTCTCTTTAAAAAGGCATGTAAACAAAACTAATAAAAACAAACTTAAGAAATTGTCACATACACACACACACACACAAAACCAAACTCCCTCAAAAACATAAAATTGGAAACCATAACATACACAAAAATTCAAATAAGAAAATAAGTGACCAAAGTAACGAGAGAGAAAAATCCCAAGAAAATACCGTTGTGGTGGTTTGAATAAAAATGGACCCCATAGACTCATAAGGAGTGGCATTTTTGGAGGTGTGGCCTTATGAGAATAGGTATGATCTTCCTAGAGGAAGTGTGTCCTTGGGGTAGACTCTAAAGTTTCAGAAGCTCAAGCCAGCCCCATTTCCCTCTCTTGCCGCTCCCAGCTGATTCTAGTGTAGAATTCTCAGCTATCCCTTCAGGACCATGTCTGCCTGTGTGCCACCATGCTTCATGCCATGATGATAATGAACTATACCTGTGAACATGTACACCTTCCCCAGCTAAATATTTTCTCTTAGAAGAGTTTCTGAGGTCATCTTACCTCTTCACAGAAACAGAAACCCCAAGACAACCATTAAAGTTGTGTTGTGTTGATGATGTATTGCTTGGCGTGGGGCCTACCCTGAAGTATGGTTAGTATATTCAGTGAGACCCCATTGGAGAAAATCAAGTTATCCTTTGCAAGTGGTAGTAATGGCAGAAAGCTTCTTGGTTAAGAATTGGAGCCCTTGTTCACACCCCCTGTAAGAGTTTGGACCCTATCTGGCTTGAACCAGGATAGGCTTTGTGTACACTGTGAGTTAATATGTGATCAGTCCTATTTTTTTTTTTTTTTATGGAGTCTTCTTTATTGGCTTCCATCTAGAGCAGGAAGAAGGTTCTCTGATGATGGCTGAGAAAGGCACTGGTCATGGACAGCAAAATGGCATTTTATTGTTCTGTTTAATTAGTAGAACAATAGTATTTGATCTTGCCCTAGGCCTGTGGCCTATCCAGGCTCATGCTTTTGGCCACACGAACAGTATTAGGCATGGTTTCTGTCTCATGGTTTGGTCCTTACAACTAATCAGGGACTGCTTGGTTACTCCTACATTTGTTGCCATTACTGCCCCAGCATGTCTTACAGGCAGATCACCATTGTGGACGGAAGGATTTGTAGCTCAGTTGATGATTACCTTTCTCCTCTGGTAGTGTGCAGAGTGCTTTTCTGTATCATGAACACTAGTGAAGGAAGGTGAAGGCTCTGGGTCAGCGCCAGCTCTAGTTCTCCATCTTCAGTGTGATCTTCAGTAATGGGACCTTACAATCAGTTTGTGGACAGCTACCCATAGCCTAGGTAATATCCTGAGTCATTTAGTGGTTTTAATGGTTAGCAATTCGATAAGATACAGCAATTTCTGGCAATGTAAGTTTTACTTGGTGGCAAAAGATGTCTCCTTGGGGCATTGTCTGTCTCTCCTATTACTTGGTGACTCTACTTCTATTTCCCTCATATATGTATATGTTTTAAGAAGTTCCTAAAGTGTTAGGTTTTACCATGCCCTCTCAAATGGCCCTCAGTCTTAGTTGTCCCTCCCTTTATCTCTTGCCTTACCACTCCTCATTTACTCTTCCCATTTCAGTATACCCCTCTCTCGCCTCCATATCTGCATGTCATAGCTTTCCTTACTTAGGAGATATTCCCTTATCTCCAGTTCCTTACTCGGGTCTATCTTCTTTGGTTTTAGTATGCCTATGAAATACTTGAAAGCTAACACTTACATATTAAAAAAAAAATCACACAATATCTGTCCTTTGGGGCATGGATTACCTTAGTCAGGATGATTTTTATTCTAGTTTTATTTATTTACCCATGAACTGCATAATGTCATTGCCAAAATTATAAATAATATTCCAGTGTAAAAATATAGCACATTTTCATTGTCCAGCTATTAGTCAATGGACATTTAGGTTGTTTCCAGTGTTTGGTTATTATGAAAAGAACAACAGTGAACATGGCTGAGCAACTGTCTCTATAGTGGGATGTAGTGCTCTTTGTCTACGTGTCCAAGAATGTTCTACCATCATCAGGTGTGTCTACTCCCAGCTTCCTGGGAAACTACAGAATAATAAGTAGAACATATACAAAATTATTTTAACAGAAATGAAAGAAACATATGATGATGAAAACTGTTGAGTATTTCTGTTAATACTTTCTTTATATACTAGGTATCTAGTTATTTATATGGCCCTTCCAAATAGCAGTCCACTTGAATTTAATGATTAGGAATGAATTTTGACAAGTATTCATAAAGATAAAATTCATTGATTATCACTAATAATTACCTCTCAATCAATTGAAGTTATGTAACTGTGAAAAAGGTCCTTATCTGACCAACCTAGGGCAAAGGAGGAAGAATTAACAACACTAGATTACAGGAGTTCATTTTCAGGTAATAAATTAAATATACTTTTAAGCATTCAATATTTTCCTCTACACAGGTACATATATATTTTTTTAATGTTTAATTTCACAAATCCCCTGCCCCTTCTTTCTTACCATTTTTCCCTGTTTTTTTTTTTTCATTAAGGATACAACACAATAGTTTTGCATATTTGGATTTTCTTTAGAACATAGTTGACCTATGAGGAGCTACACATTTAGAGAAAAGTGGTAAATATCCTTACCTGACTACCCTGGGGCCATTATGAATGTAACAGAAATGAACATGAGCATATTTGCCAGGGACCAGCTCCAGCCATATGGTTCAGATTATGAGATAGGGAAGATATGCCAGTGCTAGTAGAGACATTGGCTACCTGTTGACTTTCAAGCAAGTGACCCCATATAGTTTGGGGGAGTTTTTTTTTTTTTTTTTTTTTTTTTTTTTTGCATTTATGCTAACACACACAGCAATAGTTCTCATTATGCCTCTTTCTCGGGAGTTTGTCTTGGTGTTTTTCTCTCGCTGGATGCTTTTTCCTCAGATGCCTGTCTTATGCAAAATGATTTGCACACCCACACCTCTAATACTTCTGCTTTCATGTCTCAGCCTTGATTTTTCTCTTTCCTCCCCTTTAACTTCTCACCTCTATTGGTTCAATTCCTAATTCAAGACAGTACCACACACCTATATCTGTATATCACACACAGTTACAAGTTAAAAATTAGAATTTGCTTATGAGAGAATGTGAGACATTTGATTGAGTATGGGTTATCTCATTTAATATAATAATACCCAGGTATAGTCATTCTTTGCAAATTTCAGGGTCTTCTTTTTAAGATTCCATGGTGTATATGTATATTATTTTCATCTGTTGGTAGACATGTAACCAAGTATTCTTCCCTTGCTACTGTAGAGTATCAAAACATGGATGAGTTAATGTCTCTGTGGTAGGATAGAGTCCTTTAGAATTGTAAATATTTAAAATTTTACACTTTCAAAATTTGAAGTAACAGAACTGCCTAGACCCATGCCCTGAATTTTTTTAAAGAGAAACTCAGTGCTACAAGACTAAATTATACTATCAAATCTGCCACATGGTTTTGTAAATCAAACAAAAAAACTGGAAAAACATCCCATTTTTACATTCATACCTGATTAAACTTTCTATCTTAATATTTAGGAAGGAATCATAAATACATTTCATGATAAACCATAAAAGGGAATAACTTCTATAAGTCTCAAAATAAATTATGCTTTAAAATAAAATATAAAAATATTATTGATTTAGCAGTTGTCCTAGTTATTCTTGAAAGAGAATAGCGAATTATCTTACAATATCTCAAAGTGTTTACTAAGATATTGCAGCAGAAACCATCTTTATGTTTCATAAAACAGAAATTCGCACCCAATATTTTAACTGAAATCTTCAGCCAGAACAAAAAAGCTGCATATGTTAATTATTATAATCAAACTTATTTAACTCAGAACTGTTTGGGACATTGTTTGTTTTCTTCAACTTAAGATTGGCACCTTAAAATAAAGAGCCATAATAAGACATTAGCTAAATGAGTTTTACAAGGAAACAATTTAAATTATATGTTCAGTTTTTAAGGAATTTAAACTACGATTGAAAAAAGACTTAAACCAAAATTTCATAATAGCACATGTGTATTTCTTTCTGCAGTTAGGATTTCTGGAAAGCATTTAAACAGAGAACATAATAAAAGTGTGTTTCATTTTGGCTTTGTGAGTTGTTATGTGATTTATAGAGTCACTAAGGACACAATGTGAAGAGTCCTAACAAATCCCAAGTACACCCGATACGTTAAAGACGGAGGCTATAAACACATTATCTTAATTGCACATTTAGAAAAAGTCTTTTATCAGAATGAGATATTGCTATACCATAAAAAGCAATCAGAGTTGTGGACTACAACTGTACCTATATTCAAGTCACTGAAAAAAATTTTAAAAATCTCCAAGGTATGTTTAGAAATACAAGGTAATTACAATTCAGCTGAGAATAATGTTTCTCTGAATAAAAATCTAAAAATGGAACTGGGTTGTAATGTAACTCCTTTGTTATCAGACTCTAATAAACATACATTGTTCAAAGAGTTGATATAAATAGCAAAGAGATATAGCCTAAGATCTTAGGTCACTGCCTGGAATATGTCATATCACATATAGAAGAAATCTGGCTAGTTATGCTATCATTTGAAGTGTTTATCAGTTACTTATTGATATATCTGATCAACATTACAAAATTGTTAAGGGTAGAAAAGACTGCTTCTTACATCCTATCAGCTAAATAGTTTCCTTCAGACTGATATGTGTAGAGGTCTTTTTCACAAAACCAATTAATATTGCTTTAGTATAGATTCTACATTGACACATAAGCTTGTTATATTTCTTGTATTGCCAATAGCAAAAACTCGTTAGATTCTACTGTTTTAGTAGATGTAAATGTGGTTTGCAAACTTTATATCACCCAGCACAGGGGAAGGCCAGGGCCAAGAAGTGGGAGTGGGTGGGTAAGGGAGCAGAGGTGNNGGGAGGGTATAGGGAACTTTGGGGATAGCATTTGAAATGTAAATAAAGAAAATAATAAATGAATAAATAAATAAATAAATAAATAAACAAATAATAAAAAAGTAGTTTAATAGACTGATACTTTATTATCAAGTGATTGTTTTAAGTGACTAGCTCTTCTTCTAGAGAAAAGGAGTCACTGCACAAGAATTCTCCCATGAATTCATTGTGAGAACAGAGTTCACAATTCAAGTCATTTACCAAAGAAACAGGAAAATTAAAAATATGCCTAGTTAGAGTTATACACGGATTTTAAGAGTTTTTCAAGCATATTCTCAAAGAAATGAGAATGTGCGAACTGAAAATATAAAAATCTAAAGTACAAATGAACAAATTATCTATAAACATTTGCCTTACTTTTGACCACTTTAACACATTATTCGTAGATTTTTCCTAAGTAGCCTTGTATCCTTAATAGAATTTCTGACATAGCTTGTAATGATTATTTTGTATGTTTATAAATACCCATAATTCAAGACTTAGAGAAAAATAAGAAATACAGTTGACTAGGGCATAAAAATGTTAAAAGCAGATTTTGCTAGAGACACACAAAAAAAATGTTTAAATACATTTAAGAGGAAAATAGTTATCCTTACTTTTTCCTGTTAAAATTCAACCAGGATATGTTGGATGCTAAGTACTACATTGATGTGTAAATTATGCAGAATATACTACATAACACTTTCATGCTACTCACATAATTTTTAATACAGTAATAGCCATTATTTTCATGAGACACAGGCACCAAAATGGTCCTCCCCTCCTCCCTATGTGAACAATTTTGAGCACTCTGTCTCATTATGTAATAGAAGCTCTTCTGTTCTGAGCATTTTACAGAGGCAATGGTGAAGAACAGCACATCTCAAATTAAACTAATGTATAAGAGAGCTAGCTACTCTGGAGTGAGAAATCAACCATGTGACTTCTCAAACAAGAAAACAACAAAGCAATTGTCAAATTGCGAGACTCTCAAATTAGTTCCATCTATATTGGTCTCTCCTTTTGACATCAGCATTTTAAGCTGGATAATACTTTGCTGTGGAGGATTATCCAGTGCAGCCTAGGAGGCTGAGCAGCATCATAAATGCATATCATAGATGCTAGTAATACCGCCTAGTTTAATGGCCCTAGCCTGGCTCCAGAAATTGCAAAATATCCCCTAGGAAATGAAATTGTTTCTGCTGAGAATTAACACTTGTTATAAAGACACCTAAATCATAATGATACTTGTGGTGGTTTGATTAAGAACGGCCCCATAGGTACATCCACTGAACATTTAGGGAATGTCAGTATTTGAACGAATTAAGAGGTGTGGCCTTGATGGAGGAAGTATGTCACTGGGAACGGGCTTTGAGGTTTCAAAAGAACAAGCCAGGCCCAATGGACCATTCTTTCTATTGCTTGTGGATTCAGCTACTTCTCCAGTACCATGTCTCCCTGCAGGTTGCCACGCTCCCTGCCACTGATTACAATGGACTAAACCTCTGAAATTGAAAGCCGGTCCCAACTTAATGGTTTCTTTTATAAGAAAACATTGCTGTGGTCATATTATTTCTTTACAGCAATAGACTGCTGACCAAGACAGTGCTCATATTGAATGAACTTGAATAGTGTCATAATTATTAGCATCAATATCTAATAGTATTATGAAGACATCCATGGAATACTCATAGAATATATATACTGTATAGATAAGAAGAATGGAATTAGTGACTATGATGGTTTGTATATGCTTGGTCCAAGGAGTGGCACTATTAGGAGGTATGGCCTTGTTAGGGTAGGTGTATCACTGTGGGTGTAGGCTTAAGACCCACATCCTAGCTTCCTGGAAGCCAGTCTTCCTCTAGCAACCTTGAGATGAAGATGTAGAACTCTCAGCTCCTCCTGCACCACACCTGCCTGGATGCTGCCATGTTCCTCCCTTGATGATAATGTCTTTATGTCTACAGATTTGTGTAGCTCTTACATCTTAGTAAAGAAGCTTCTCTTTTTTTTTCCTACAATTGGAGATCATTACAGAAATTGACAACTGATCAAAATGGAGAGAACAGCTGACTGGAATTTCCCTAGCCACATGTGATATATCTTTGGTATAATCTCTCTGACTAAATATCAGGGAACATTGTATAAAGGGGATATAAAGAGTGTAAGAGCCAGAGGACCAGGGTGTCGCTTATGAAATAACATTGAAATAACAGGAAAGGTGATGGTGCCACAAAGTATCGACAACACTCTTGGCTAAATAAAACCTGCACAACCACTACAACCATCAACATCCCAATGTGAATATGGAAAAACTCTCATATAACCCTCATTGAAAAGGTACAGGCAAAATAATGGTTAAAGATATCTTATCTATCTATCTATCTATCTATCTATCTATCTATCTATCTATCTATCTATCTATCTATCTACCTATCCCTATACCTATATACCTATATACCTATATACCTATATACCTATATACCTATATACCTATATCCCTATACCTATATACCTATATACCTATATCCCTATATCCCTATATCCCTATATCCCTATATCCCTATATCCCTATAT
>NC_034598.1:72719210-72735106 GCF_900095145.1 Mus pahari
TATATACATATATACATATATACATATATACGTACATACGTACATACATGTACATGCACATATACATATGCATACAGAGAGAGAAAAAGAGAGAGAGACAGACAGAGAGAGACAGAGAGAGAAAGAGAGAGAGACAGAATGAAATTCCTGCTAGCTATCCAATACCAAGCGGTCAGATAAAAAGAAAAGCTGGGTTCTGGTGGACTATGCTCTCTGTTAGAGAAAACCACTGTATCTCAGTAGCTCAGAATATTTGGTACATATAAAACAGAGTGGCAGGCTTATTGCATACAGCTGAACAAGAGGGTGGGATATCTCCATATAGATAAACAAGGAGGCAGACAGGGTTTATGGCATACCTCTTTATCAAGGAGAGATTTAGTTAATGTTGATAGGAACAGTCTATTGTGGAAATCTTCTGCTCATACTGTCAACACTCCAATTTGAACCCTCGGGAAAGACGTTGCCATTTCCCTAAGCCAAGTCTGGGAAGCCTTTGCCCATTTTACATGTATGTGAGGATTTGGAGGCCTTGGCATCACTCTTCCATATCTACAATATACTACAGATTTCACTCAGAATTGCCTCCAGTCCCCACAGAGGGAAAATGATATGAATATAGAGTTCGTGTATGAAATTCCCCCCTCAAACAATGCAAATAAAGGCAGGAAAGCAAAAGAAGAATTTAACAAAGACAAAATGTTTGAAAAAAAAAAATCACCATGCAATGAGACAAAGAGTAACTGGAAGTTAGCTGAAGTTCTTCCCAGAAACAGTTGCCTGAGGTCACTTCTGCAACAATTTAAGGGATATGTGGGAGAATAAACTGCTCTGGAATCACACAGTCTGATCCATCTGCTTAGAGGCAGACAGGGTAATTACTCAAAGTGAGCTTTTAGACTCCTTGGAGTAAATGGCAATAAAAGTTTACCATGATAAGAGAATTAGCTAACATGAAAGACAATTGTAATTCATTAGTGTAGATTACCCAAGTTTAAAAGCTACTTAGAATAAAACAAATGGCAAATTCTAGATGAGTTGTTCCTTGGGATGAAAGAGACACAGTAGTTGAAGGAGTTGAAAATGAAGATAATCTCACTTTCAGTAGAGCGAATAAAGGTAAACTAAAAGGTGTTATCACAGTTTTAATTCTCAAATGAAAACCTGCATCGCTCTAAATGATGATAGAGGATAATTGATTTTGAATTATTTATTAAAGTCTTTTTGATTTTAAGAATAGTTTTACCAAGCATACGAAGATTCTATGATGCTTTCGGGACATCTAAAGATTTCTTGATGGGAATGCAATTTACCCTTCATCATTTAAGATCATTGGCAGGACACGTTAGTAGGTTGCTCTGCCTCACAGCCTGAAACTCAGTATTTCTTGACAAAGGGGAGAGAAAGCAGAGGTTAACCAGTCAATGGTTTATTATCCTATACTTTCATGAAATGTTTCAGTTTTCAGCATTAGTTACTTGTTCTATTTAGATGATTAAATATGCACACACACACACACACACACACACACACACACACACACACACATATATGTATGTATTAGGGATATATATATATATCCCTAATACTCAGTTGGTACATAATGCATAATAGATGCATTTTAACTTACTGCCAGTCCTAAACTCTTCATTATTTATATCCTGCTGATAAAATTCCATATTCATAAATTATTCAGTAACACTTTATTGGGCTAATCTAATAGCCATTTAACTGATTCTTATTATGTTACTATTTTAGTGACAGCTTTAATGCACATAAACATATATAACCACACAATTAATAGTAGTATACGCCAAACCTGTACTCTCAGGGGCATGTTTTATGTTAGTTGGTTGTATTAGTCAGGATTCTCTAAAGGAGATGAACTGATAAAATGAATAGATAATAAGCTTACAAGATGTGGTCTGAGTAGTACAGCAACAAATGTCTCACAACAAAAAAGCCAAGAATCCAGTAATTGTTCAGCCCCAGAGTCTGGGCTTCTATATAGTTCAAATCTGGTGCAGGAGTCCTGGAGAGATGTTGGTCTTCAGTCTACACTAGATTCCTGAAAACACTGAACTTAAAACCAGTCACAGCAACAGGAGTAAATGAATTTACCAGTGAGTATGAAGGGAAACAGGCAAAAAGAATAGTTTTTGTTTCTCCATGTGTGGTCACATTTAGGGTGGGTCTTCCTGTTTCAACTAATCTGATCAAGAAATGCCCTCACAAATGGAAAGGGAAAGAAGGTGAACAGAGCCAAGATTAGCCATCACAGCTACAAACCTTTACTGTTACATTTCAGTGGGGACAATATGGCTCACACATATATGGCTCAAAGTCAAATCAGGGGTCCAAACTGACAAGCTATGCTCTGTTCAAGATGGCTTCCTACTGCTCTCTATTGATAGCTCTTGGCTCTGTAGTCTACTTGAGACAACTCACAGAGTCATCAGGTAAAGATCAAATCCCCACACTTTATTCTTCAACCTCTATCATAAAACTTATATATTTTTCTTACCTACAGCTTTGTTTCACATTCAGTATGTCCATGAAGCCAAATACAAAACTGTATTTGATTACTTTTATCCCATAAATAATTATGACTCTCTGCCTCAACAAACTGTTGCTTATTGACATAAATTACATAAAATTATTCTTGATTTTATAGTTTTAATCCATCCAAACTTCAAAATCTTCTATCAACAACTCACCTTATATTTGCATAGAATTACAGTGTTACCTCTCAAGTTGAACTCATGCCATATGACCTAAGAGGAAATGGGGAAGCACACTGATACAGTCAGGTTTTTGAAATGAGCAAGTACCCACAAGTTCTGGAACTTAGAAACTCTGGAACAGATCTGACCTGGGGCCAAGTAATACTGACTTTATAACTTAACAACAGTTATTTGAATGCTATGATTTTTTTTTTTTACTTAAGTGGCTTCTTAAATCATTATATAAACAGGTAAGAGTATGTAGGGATACTTATATAAACATAAACAAGTAAGACAAATATCTAAACAAGCTGTTTTATATAAAAACTAGGTGATATCATATATATATATAATGATGTCATATTTCGTCCCAGTGAATTTCATGACTGCTGTATTAATTTTAGTGGTTATATTATAAATTACTTCAAATTGTGATTTATGACAATACATATTTGTAATCCTGTTGTTTCCATGGATCAGGATTTGGGACCAGCTGAAGTTTGAGATCATTCTGGCTGGCTCAGGGATTGGTGAAGTTGTCAGCAGGAGATGGAACTTGGACTCATCTTCTCAGTTATACGGTTGCTGATAGAATGCACTTTATCCCATCACAGGATTACTGCTCAGAGTTCTTGGAGCTTGACCTCAGAGGCAATAGTTCATCACTAGCTGTTGTTCTTCAGAGCTACAGGAGCTCATCTGCTGATTTTGTCTCACCCTTCAGGGGATGCGGAGATGATACTCCCTAAAGAGGATTACCTGCTTATGCCAGAGGGATGCAGCATGATCTTCTTTTGGACTAGAAATTTTAGTTATATCTGCATAATCCTTTTACTTTTGATGTATTCTATCAGTTAAAACGCCAGATAAAGTTTCTGTCTGCATTTAAGGTGAAGAGATTATACAAAATCATGAATGTCAGGGGCAGGAATCACGGGGCCCATCTTGGAATTCTGCTTAATGCAACTGTCATGCACCACCACGCCATTCTCTCTGCTTGTCCACTATTTATGTGGCAATGTAGAAAAAATAGCCACCAATTGAAACCCAGTTAGTTTTAAAATATAAGCTCTTATTAGTATATAATACTTAACATGAATTATTTATCCCTATAGTAGAATTCACTGCCTGACTGATTGACTTGTACTTATAGTTTATGTTAACTAAAGTTCCCAGTTCACATTGCACTATTACTTAACACATAGTTAAAAAATAAGCTTAGAGATGTTAAGAGAAAATTTGCTTTCTTTAACAGTAAAGTAGTTTTGCACTGACATGGGTAAACTGTAGCTTAGTTTTTTTCAATTACATATTTTTAGTTCATTTCTCAAACTTAAATGATTAAACTCTTAAACTTGACTGCATTCACAGGATTTTATGAAAGTTGTTTTATGTTTAAATGATACCTCAACTAGTCTCCCATTCGAGATACATAAAACAGATACAGAAGTTGCGTCCAAAGAGCTGTCCTTGGAGACAATAGGAACATTTTATTATTCTGCACAAATCCTTAGACTTAGAGGATTTTCTTCCATAGATCTATATGTTACACTTGAGTGTATTGAGAATGTGAACTAATTTCTGCATTTTGTTTTCATGCCTAGATACACACTTTCTAGCAGCTTTGAGAATTGCTCTGATAACTGGAAATCAAGGGGCCCCCGAAGCACAATAGAAGGTATCTAAGATATTAAGGTCAAGAGGAAGGCATCGGAGATGCTTATACAGAACGGTCTCCCTGATGAACTTCCCTTCCTGTGCCTTGTTTTGTAGAAATTAACACTTTGAACTACCTCAGCATTCGTTTCTAGGTCAAGAATAGGAGGATGAAACAGTATTCAGAATCAACTTGTATCTCTTTACCCAGTGAACTTTCATGGTAAAAGATAAAACAAGCAAAGATAGGAACATGCTGTTATTCAGATCTCCTTCTCTTGCAAAGTGTTCTAGACCAACCTTTGGTTTCTATCATAAGTTGCTTCTACGAAACAAGTCATTATTGACAAAATTGAGCCATGCACTTACTCAAATTTTCTCTCAATTGCTACCAATGATTGCCATGCCTTTCCTTTGTCTATTCAACTATTTTCTTAAGATTATTATGTGTTAGAAAAAAAGCATATTCAGAAAATGTATTTCCTTCCCACTTTTTAGGATTATTCCAACAAGACTATATTTTCAATGCCATTAAAGTTTTTATTTATTTTTCTATGGCAGGATGTATGTTAAAATTTATTTGGCTGAATTTTATAGGTATCTACAGTAGAAAATGAATAGAAGTCAACAGTATAATGGACTGAAAAATGTACCCTCTAAATTCAGAACTTAACTGAATTGTTAACTAATTAAACTTAATTAAAGTGCTAAGTTATGACACCTATCAAGTTCAAATTAAGACCCAATTGAATATGATTTATGAGACATTGAATGTGGGAAACCATTCCAAAACCAAACCAAACCAAACCAAACCAAACCAAACCAAACCAAACCAAACCAAACCAAACCAAACCAAACCAAATAAAACGAAACCAAACCAAACCAACAGCAAAAACAATAACAAACAGAGCAAAACAAAACCATAGATGACGTAAAGGGACTTAAGGGTAAGATAACCATGTTCCATCCATGGAGAAAGTTCTGGAAGTGTTTTCACTCCCAGACTGCAAAGTATTGATTCACCAGCACTTGGATCCCACAGGGTTTTGAAACTCTAAAATGCTCTTTAACATTTCTCCACCCTTTCAGCTCTATACTTAGTTCCTGTGAATCTAGCCAACTACCATGGGTACAGATGATCCAAAATGAACTTAGAATCTTTTGACTCTGGACTTTTCCACTTTCATTACTGCAAAAGTGATACTTAGTAACAACTGCATTTCTCCATTTCTCCCCACATTTTTTACAGACAGGATCTTGCTTATGCAATGCTGCTTGAGTCTCTATTGGATTTACAGCACAGGGCTGCTGCAAACTCTTAGTACTCCCAGCTCAGCCTCCTTAGTACTAGGAATAGAGATGTGACACTATATCTGGTATATCCCTCAATTTCTTGAATATTCCCCGTGTTAGCTATATCCTGTATAATTCTCCATCAGCATGCTAGGCAGAAGCAAGAAATGAGAGCTCTCAGGCAAACTATACAAGCAGCAGACAAACAAACAGGTTCTAGTACATTAAGTTATGATACTGGATGCATTGTGGAGTGGACTTTTCCAATTTAGGGTCAGTTACTTTTAACAAAGCCCTTTCAAGTAGAAGAACAGCCATCTTAAGCTTATTGGTAAGTTGTCCTGGTTGTTAAGAATTAAATTCTTCAGGAGGCTGAAGTCAAGCAACAAGATCTGCATTGTTCAAAGAAACATAGTTCTTTATCACTTTTATTGCTAGTTGACCACTACATACATTTAAACCGCAGTTTTAACTTCATAATGCATAAATAGTATCTGGTCTAAGAGGTGAGACCTCAGATTTGGTGGGAGCATCTTTGGGTTCAAATTCTGATTGAGTTATTTTCTAGTTGAATTTTTTTTAACTCAGTTCATCTGTTTGTATTCTCAGTTCCAAACTTGTTAAATATCTGTGAATGTTAATATAGGTTGCTTATTTTAAAAAGAAGAAAAAATGATATTAAAATTACCAAAATGTTGAAAATAATTTTAGAATTTCATTGTATCACAAAACTTAAGAATATATAAAATTAATGGTACATGTTTAATAGAATAAATTTAAAACAGTAAAAGTTAATAACTTGGTCTTACAGTTTTATGAAGTATAATAAAAATGATAGCTATTAACTTTTTACCTCAATTCACTCAATAAAATTCTGGTACACTTTTTTTCCAATTTAATTTATTATGCTATCACAATTTTGTAGCAGCTTTATTTTCCCATTATTTATTTAAAAGTTTGATCAGACAGTCTTGATAAGTAATACTTGGTAATTTTTAAATTTGAGAATATTCTTTTTTAAAGGTGTCACTACAAGTAGTGGTAAGAATATTTTTAACTAACACAATTTGGTTTCATGTAACCTTAAATTTAATTTTAAATTAAAAGTTAGACAATGGTATTTTAATACTCCTCTGACATATCCTGTAATTTGAGGGCTCAATTTAGGAAGCCAAAAGTGGATACATGATACATCTATAACTCAAAATGTCTCCTAATGCATTTTATCTTTGTATTCTTGATTAAAAGGAAGAGCAATTTTAAAGTTGTTTCAGCAGTTAATTTTAGGTTCATGTGGAAATTATGCTTTCTTAGTAATTTCTTTTTGGAAGGTTGTGAATATTTGCTTTCCAACATCACTGCACTAAGCCAATCTCCCACACTTATTGAAGAATCCCAGGCAGTTCTTGAAGTGTTCTATTGTACTGTGAAAACCTTTCCATTTTGTAAAATATGCCCTAACACTCTATATATGCATTGGCATTGACAGTCTTGTGGATTCCCCAAGTGGAAGAGTTAATTTTTGTGTAAATGCTCCATGATACGTTCTGACAATGGAATGCCCAGTCCTATTCTCCCCATGGTGAGAATGTTGAATCACATGCTCAGAAGTTGAATCACTCTTGTTATAGCCAAGGACACAGCTGCTAATATATATAAAATCATCATTGTTAATGTGGCTCTTCAGGTCACATTGGCGATTGAAGGGACACAGAGTGCCCTGTTTTTCCTGTCATTTGCAACTATATGTTCTGCCTCCTTGCCAGTTGTTTAATTCCACCATCAACTCTAACAGCCCTGAGTCCACCCTTGAACCACACCACTCAGTCTGTACCACATCATCTCCCGGTTTGGCATGAAACTCAAGACAGGAATTACTAAGAATTTCAAGAACTTAAATCTAAATAAAACATTTAATGGAGAGCGAGGTTTTACATTTTACTATAAAGGCTGCACACTTGTTGTCTTAATCATGGTTTCTATTCCTGCACAAAACATCATGGCCAAGAATCAAGTTGGGGAGGAAAGGGTTTATTCAGCTTATACTTCCACACTGCTGTTCATCACCAAAGGAAGTCAGGACTGGAACTCAAGCAGGTCAGGATACAGTAGCTGATGCAGAGGCCATGGAGGGATGTTTCTTACTGGCTTGCTTCCCCTGGCTTGATCAGCTTGCTCTCTTATAGAACCCAAGACTATCAGCTTAGGGATCACACCACCCACAATGGGCTCTCCCACTTTGATCACCAACTGAGAAAATGCCTTACAGCTGGATCTCATGGAAGCATTTCCCCAACTGAAGCTCCTGTCTCTGTGATAACTCCAACCTGTGTCAAGTTGACACACAAAACCAGCCAGTACAACTGACCCCTTGTCAACTTGACAAACAAATCACTATTAAGTCTCAACCATTACTTTCTTATTCATCACCAAGATCTAAATAACTATTTTAAAAGTCCCACAGTCCTTACATATTAAAAGTTCAATCCTTTTAAAATATCCAATATCTTTTAAAATTCAAAACCTTTTAATAATTCAAAGTCTCTTAACTGTGGGCACTACTAAAATACTTTCTTTCTTCAACATTATCTTGCCAGCTCCTACACAACATCCCACAGAGCTCTTAACACCAAATGAATCTTCTAGACCAAAGTTCCAAAGTCCTTCCACAGTTCTCCCACCCTACCTCTGTCATGGTATAGGAATTCTTGGGAATCTGCTATCCTTACTTTAATTGATGGAAAAGAAGATTCTCCACATTCTGATACGTTCAGATTTGTTCAGAAAGCAGTGATTGTTAGGTGACGAGCTGAAGCAGATTCCAAATGGTGGTAAGCCTGCTACCTAGACAACAGAGACGAACCATTTTTTTCTTTGAAAGAATATAAAAGGTAGAAGAAGCAGATGTAGACATAAAAGGAAACTTTCTTAAGTCTCAATGAAACTTTGAAGGAGTGTAGGTGTCAGTTAGAAGATGCCTCATCCACCCTTCCTCACCAGCTCCTTTTAATACAAATAACCAAGCAAGCAACAACCCTGTGGGCTTCTATTGGTGTGTTTAGTGTGGTGTCAAGGAAGGGGTCCCTTAGAATCTGCTCAGTTTATAGGCATGCAAATGGGTCTAGAAGACATCCACAAAATCCTGTTTCTATACTCCTAGCAAACTCCCCAAATGCTGCAGCTATGGCAAGGTGATCCTTGCCAGGATTTTCCCTTTTGAAGTGCTACAAAATTGGTGCTACACCCAGTTTACTGAAACTCAGTCTGAAATAAGAAGCAAGGGAAATCCCCTGACACCACTCTGGGGCAAGCATCAGACAAGAAGCTGAGAAAACCTGCAAGAGAGCATAGAGAGGTCTTTTCTGTGTTGCTTCTCTGAAAAGACTCCTCAAAGATGCTGAGGAAATACTCCAGGCTTCATGAGATGCAAAGAAATGTTAGTTCTTAACCCAAGAGACTAGAATTGGCTTCATTACCATTTTTGATGGGGAGAAACTTGCCACTAGATGGCACCACACCTCGATTAGATCGATCCTAAATAGGTATGAAAGGCACAGCTGGACTCCCTACTCCACCTTGATTCCAGTTATGTCTAGTCCTGGTCATTTCTTTATTGCAACACCATAACCAGTAATAAATTCTCCCTTAGTGTTGCTGGCCATTGTATTTGCCATTGCCTGCTTTTGTGTTTGAATTCCCTCCATACAACTAAAGTGGATATTTTACACATATTACATATGTGTATAGGAGGAGGAGAGACAGAAACACACACACACACACACACACAGGGAGAGAGAGAGAGANAGNGAGAGGGAGAGGGAGAGGGAGAGGGAGAGGGAGAGGGAAAAGCCATAGCATGAGTAATAGGCAAAGATGACATTTATCTTGAATCCAGAGCATGAACAGCATGCAGGCTTTCTGTGTAGTTTCTCAGGATCCTCATGGATTTCCATTGACTACTTAAACTACCATTATCAGCATGGATTTTCATTAATACATGTCTGTTCTAAGGTCCTGTTTTGCATAGCTGTAATAAAAATTTGGTCTATTATTTTAACTGTGATGGATTAAATAGGGTCAAATATCCAAAGAACAACCCCCTCCCCAATTCATAAAAATGGGAACCTGGCTTGAGGTCCTATTCTTTTATAGTGCCTACCATCGCTGTAGGAAAGAATCAAAAGGTCAGGCTGTTGAGAAGAGATTGCCAAATCTTTAAACACACACAAATTAAAAATGTATTCAAAGTTTACCTGCGAGTACTGGTAAAATAAGTATGCAAAACTTCCAAATAGAGATGAAGCACATTTCCCATGTCGAAGTTAAAATCCCAGTTATATTAAGGAAATTATACTTTGCTGATAATCATGGGCATCTGCAGAAGGAAATGTAATCACACTCCAAGAAAAGCACATCATCCTACTATTACATGTTCATCACAGAGCTTATTTTGAGCCTTGTAAATGGTTAAAAGGCAGCCAGGTAAATAAACAAATGGGCAACACAATAGGAAAACTCACTTCAGAGAAGCCAAAAGCCAGCTAAGCTCAGTGTTTACCTGAGACAATGGTTTTCTAAAGCGATAAACTCATAAAGGAGGATGGAATACTGGCTCCTTCTTGAAAACTGAACTCTGACTATTGTCCACAAGCCAGATTCCCAGGAACAGTTCACTCCTCTGTCCATGGCTCCTACAAAGTTTGCAGGTCTGAGCATTCAGCCTAGGGCATCTGATCATGGCTGTCTCCAGTTCAGCAATATGTGGGTGTTTTATTAACCAACTTTAATCCAGTATTACTGTAAAATAAATAAACTTGAATAGCTAGGGATGTTAGCATTATTAAAGCTATTCTCTGTGTTTTTGTGTATTATTCCACTTGAAGTAATATTCAGACACATCAAATTATCTACTTAAAATTAATGATAGTTTAAAGATAAAGAGATAAAACTATTAGTGAACTCAGATGTAAATAGCTGGATAGAACAGTGCCGTTACATCCGAGAGCACAGCCTTATTACTATAAGTTCTAAAGCCTTTTATGTGTCAGGATGACTTTAGAGCTTTGTTCTGATTCAGGATTGCCAAAGTTTGAAAGTTGAGGTTTTCTTAAACATTGTATCATCTAACTTCTCCCAGTGCTATTTTTCCTGTACACTTTTGTACTTCTCCCCAAAGTAACTAATTTTAAAGTACAATTTGTTTGACTCAACCAAATTGGATTACGTAAATTGGATTATTGGATTATTCAATAAATTGGAGGAAAAACCACAATCATAATGATGACATAACAGTATTTGTGGCAGATATTCATTTTAAATAAAGTTTTCATTAGTAAAGTGAGCAATACACTAGCACATCTAACTGTGCGGTACTATCACTGTGACCTGGTCCTTCCTCGTCCACATCCTGGATCAGCATCTCAGACGTCATCCAGAATGGAACTTTTAACACACTCATGGAAAAATGGAAACCACATTTTGATATCCAATTCTAGGGAGGAAACTGCATTGCCAAAAACAATTTATTATGCAATATTTCACTTCATCTATCTACAGCATGATAGCTTAAAAACCTGTTTTCTTCTCTTTTGTTCTGATTTGCTGAGGAAGCAAAGTACAATCTACACAGACACCTGAACACAGCAGCCAAGATCCTTCTTTATAAAACGGATTATGTCTACACAATGAAAAGAGTGACCGTGTTTCCTTTCCCTGTCAAAATTCTGCATATCTTGGAACAGGAGAACTCTTATACAACTTTTCCATCTTAGGTGGCACTAGATGTCGAAACAGGCAAATTCAATACAGATCTTTGTATAACAAAACAAAATATTTGTACTTCACCTTGGTAACAATGCTAGAATACAGAATATTAGAAACACACACATTTTAGCACCATCGACCCTGGGTTCCTTTTTCATTTCTACATATTTATTTTAATCCTTACAAAACTGATATTACAATTTGTGATAAAAATACCACTGAACTTCTTAAAATACTTAATAAAGAAGAAAGTTCATGCACATGAAAAATTTAGATGTTTTATAGAGATCTTTTCCTTACAAAATAACCTAATTATGCTCATAGAGTCTACAGTCATAGAAACACTAAAATTCTGATATCTGTGGGTCTTGATATGGTACAGAGATGCAAGAAATTGCTTTCTGAGACATTAAAATCATTTGGTTTAGATTACATTTTAGTAACTAATTTTAAAATATTATTTTACTTAAAGGTATAAAAACAATATCACTTCCCTACTCCCTTTTTCCCTTTTCCCCACATCCATATACCCTCCTTTGAACCCATGCCCCTGCAAGTCGACAGAGCTTTATTTTTTGATTATCATTGATCCAATCATGTATGTATGTGTTTATGTTATGCATGCGCATGCATAAATTTTTTTTTAAAAAAAAACTTGCTGAGTCCACTTTTATTGTTCGTGTGTATGTGGGTTCAGGGCTGACCTTTCTGTTCAACAGCATCTGATAAGAGAGCTTATCCCTGGGAGAGGCTAATTCTCCGTCTCGGAGCAGGAATTGGTTACCTGAAGTTCTTCGGTTTGCTGCGGGACCTTGGGAAATTTCCCCCTCCTGTACTCACTTGTGCATCAATACTGTTCTGCTCTTGCCTACGAACTGTTTCTAGGAGAAGCTGTTTCAGAGCAGACTCTTCCGACTTTTAGACTTTTTTTTTCTGCCCTAACTTCCAGTGTACTCTGAACCAGAGATGCAGAAGCTGTGATTTAGGTGCAAACAGAGGCCGTGCTCCTCATTGCTCTCTGCATGTGGCTTCAGGGCTGAACGTTGCGTTCAACAACTCATAAGGGGTCTTAACTGGATACTTCCAGTTGTGTTTTCTCTGTGATGGTCTCCATTCTCTGTAAAGAGAAGCTTCTTTGATGACGAGTAGTAGCTATACCCACCTATGACTGTGTAATGGTATACCTGGGTTGTTTGATAAAGCCAGAAGAAACCATCTTGTAAATATTTACCTACAATTATACAAAAAAAAAAAGCATGCATAGGAATTCTGTATTAAATATATCATATGTATTACATATGTATATTAAAGAAAGGAAATTGTCACTATGGCTTGACAACAGTGCTCCCCTTAAGAACCACCAAGTAACAAAAGTCTGAGTTCCAGGCATAGGACGCCTTTTGATATAGATTATTGATGTAGCCCTTGGTTCCTTTTCAGAGACTGATGGCTGGGCCCCTATTGCTGAGAACACCATATACTTAGGACAAAGAACTAGGATGACTTGAAGCGTTTTTTGACCAGAAAGCCTCTTTCTGGTGGTGCAGTTTCCACAGTTCCAGAAAATACTATGCAAACTCTGAAGGGAGAGAATGAATTAAGCAGTCATCTGACTCAAGCTGTGACCCCCATGGCCCACGGCAAGTACCAGCATTGGAAGATAGACACAAAGGTGAAGATGTGGCACTCACATGTCGGTAGCAACCAACAGCTGTCTGATTAGATGTGATCTAATCAAGTCTACAGGATGGGAGGGAAACTGGCCTGGTTCTGGAAACCTAGCCGGCTTACTAGGACAAGTAATCATTTTAATTTAGAATGATTTAGAATTTAGGCCCTCCGAGAGGCCTAGCAAGCAGCTTACTGAGACAGATGCAGATAGTTACCACCAACCAATGGCCTGAATTGAATTAGGGAAAGGCTAGAAGAAGTTGAGGAGCAAGACTCAATAGGATGTCCAGCAGTCTCAACTCACCTGGACCCTGACCTCCTGAGATCTCTCAGACCCTGAGCCACCAACCAGGCAGCGTACAAGAGCGTACAATTCAGATACAGCAGAGGACTGCCTGATCTGGTCTCAGTGAGAGAAGACTCACCTAACCCTTGAGAGACTTGAGGCCCTGGGGAGTGGGGAGGCCTGGTGGGATGGGGTGGGGGGTGGGGACATCCTCTTGGAGACAGGGGAGGAGGAATGGGATGAGGAACTGTCAGAAGGCAGACCAGGAGGGCGATAACAACTTGACTGTAAAAAAAAAAAAAAAAAGAAAAAGATTAAAGATAATTTTTAAAAAAGAAAGAAAATTTACTCGGAAAATGTTCTAGTCCCTGTTATCACTTTCCAAGACCAGCATAATTCCTTACTATGTTACAAATCATATCCTTATAAGAAAACCTTTATATATTACAGACAAAAGTATAATGCATAATTGAAATCTCTATTTCTTTATACATAATCTGTTCTAAATAGCTGGTTTTGAACACTTACTTCAACCACCTTCATAATCTATAGGCAAACTTAGAAGTCTATATATAATGTGTGTGTATGTGTGCTTATGTTCTATGTATAATTATATTTCATATATAATGTATTAACATGTATAGCTTATCATGAGAGTACCACTTTAAGCCTTTAACATCACCAAACCCTGTTTATTTTGCACCTATACTGCTGACACAGTTGTTCTAATAGCTTGCCCAACAAGAAAGTCAAAATGAAATCTCTGAGTCAGTTTCATTCCTACTTTGATTTCAGTGTTCCTGAGGGCAAAAGGCATGACTTATGTAACACTTTTAAAAGAGAAACCAGTGCAAGCTGTTGCAATAGTTTTAGTATGTTGAACCTGTGTATGTTGAAGTATTTGTTGTTGGTCACAGAACTACACTTTTTGCAGATAAAAACTTCTAGTAAAGTCAGGGAAATTCCTTACTTAATGTTTGAGAGGCAAAGGTTTTCAGGCCCACACATAGAGAAGAAACCTCACCTTTGAGATTTAATTAGGTGTTAAATCACTTGGAAGTTACAACTATTTTCTTTACTATTCATATGTGTTTATTGACTTTTCTAATGTTAAAGAAACTAGAGGTATTAGTTACACATAATCGATCCCTGTCCATCACATTTGTAATGCAGCAGTAAACTTTGCCCCATGAACACATAAAATGGATGAAATAATCTCAAAGTCTCCTAGCCTTTTTCTCAGTGGTTACCCTTCTTATATTTCTCTATTCCTTAGGACTTATTCGTTCTATGATTTTCCTAGTAGTCCATCATTACATTCAACACATGCTTTAGGTGAGTTAACTAACATATCTCCTTGCTTGTATGAATTGAATGGATGAGTGATTGACATAGTTATTCTTTAAATTGGAGTACTCCTATTCACATAACCCAACAAGATCTTTAAGATGTCTTTCTTTACATTAAATCCAAAATGCTCTGTCTGTCTGTCTGTCTGTCTGTCTGTCTGTCTGTCTGTCTTTTTCTTTCTTTTCTTCTAGCTTGACTATGTAAAAGCTAAAATAAGCTTGAAACACTAAAGTTCAGGTTATTGATGTAGATGAACACACATCAGAGACGTTGGAACTGAAAATCCCAGGTAAATAATTAGCAAAAACAAACAACAAACAAACAAACAAACAGAAGAATGTGTTTTTTTGTCAAAAACACCTATGTTGGGTAATGTAATGGGAGGGTGTTCTCAGATAATCTACATAATCTTGTAGTTCTTTAAATATCAAATAATATCTCCATTTAGATATTGTTATGAGTATATATTAGTAACAAGATGTTAATTCTTACCATATATTGAAGATGAGTAGAAACGTTTTATAAATATGGTTACTGTAACATTAAATAAGACTAAAATAAGTGTGTCTTATAAGAGGCACAAAGATAGACCAGTTGGAATATATCAACAAGAAAACAATCCTGCAGAGGATTTCATGATGGATTAAAGAGATTTACAAATGACCAATCATGGTAATATAATTTCCAAGTGTGCCTGGAAAATATGTCTGTCTCACTTCGATTTTCTGTCACTTTATGTTTTATTTAGAAAATTGCCAGGCTTTAGACCATGGTTTATATATTTACTTCTCAAAATTTCTAATAAGTATTTTACACTCAGAGCCTGCTTAGAAACACTCACATAATTTAATTGTCAATAGACAAAGCCCAGATGACGACCAGCGCTACCTTAATTGAACCCAAATAACAAAACTGATCATAAAAAACAACTTTCAAATGTTTCACCTTAACAATCCACTGCCAATCATTTAAGAAGAACATACTTTCGATGCTCCGTGAATCCAGATATGTACTGACATTTTAAATTTTTATTATTTTTGTTGGCTTCTAATAACCTTTACATATACTAATTTAGTGTTACTCTATTTGAAAAATAGAATTTTGTTGTCATGATTTGATACTCAGGAGGCTGAAAAGTGTTTTATGCATTTTTT
>NC_034598.1:72735139-72741289 GCF_900095145.1 Mus pahari
TGTCCTGGTACTCACTTTATAGACCAGGCTGGCCTCGAACTCAGAAATCCACCTGCCTCTGCCTCCCAAGTGCTGGGATTAAAGGCGTGTGCCACCACGTCCGGCCCCTATTTCTTTTAAATTATTTACCCATTTTGTTTCTCAAGTGTGTGTTTACACACTCATAGAGAGGTCACGAGACAACTTTCTGAAGTTGCATCTTGTCTTACATACACCCTGTTATTTCTAGGTGGTCTATCAGCTTCTGGTCCATGCTCTTGTCTCTCTACCTTCCATCTATCCACTAAAATCCAAGATTACACACGAGTTCCACTCCATCTTTCTTTCTTATTTTTTCTTTTCTTTTCTTTCTTTCTTTTTTTTTTAAAGTGCAAATTCCTGATATCTAACTATACAGCAGGCACATTTCCATACTGAGCTATCTTCTGCCCTCCTTTTCTTTCTATGCTGAATAGTGTCCTTATTTGATAAAAGAGAAATAGTTTGAGGATATTTTTGGTTCACCATTCACCTGTCTTTGTTGCCAACAGCAGTGGTGATCCTTCAAAACATTTCTGAGTCTCCTCAACTGCCATTTACAAAACCAAACAAACATAAATATTGGAATAATTAATTGTGGGATGAAACCTTTCCTGCCAATGATGTTATGATTAAGGCAAGGTAACTACGAATTGCCTGTCTTTGAGGCTTGTTGAAGCAGTATTTCTTTACCATAGTACATGTTAAACTATTAATGACAAGATAGCCATAGAAGACAATACTTATAACATTTTAAACTGTTTCTGGAAATAAAAATGGAGTTTCAGATCATGTTAGAAATGTGGAAATTTTCAGATCAGTTTTTTCATTATCAGAAATATAATTTAAAATGCCAAGGACAATTTTCCTGATGAGTTAAACACAAATTATAATTCCAAGAAAATTAAAAAGCTCCAACAGTATTTAAAAGACATGCTAATCAACAATGATGGCCTCTGGGAGAATTGAGCTAAATATGAAATATTAATGTGATAACTCATATTTTTAAGTGTTGTCAAAATGGTGCTGAGAGCTAAAGTTAGACAGCTTTTACTTTTGTCCTGTAGCAATTGCCCACTCTGTTAAAACATGAAATACAATCAACACATAGATAATGAATAATCATTTTAATACATTTTGGGCTAATCTTTATCATTTAGAAAATATAGGGCTCTCAAAGAAATATACAGTATCTTTATCCTGGTTTTGTTAGCGATGTATATAAAATACTATTTTATGTTTTTTGTTTTGAACAATTTTAGTACAGGTGAAAAGAAAAGTGTGTATTTCTATAACATCTCTGGATAATATATACTTATAAATATTATTTTAAGCTATCATTCTTCTAGTTCTCTAGCTTGGCTTCAACTTTTGGGTCTTCAGTTTTTCTCATATCGCAAATCAAATGTGTGTTGATTGACATTTTTTTTAAAATCAAAATGCTGGTCTTGATTTATTCTGTATAAATCTACACTGCACAATGATTTTGCACTCAACTATTCTCTATCCATGGAGTTCAGAATATCCCAAATGCCATACATAAGTCATGGAGCGGTTAATATTGGCCATGGGGCAAGGGTCTCGCACATGCCTCCACTGTATCTTCTGGAGCCAGTCTTCAGAGTGTGAGTCTGAAGGCCAGAATAAGCTAAAGGGAGGCAGTGAGTATGAGAAGGTGATAGTAGGGAAGTCTCCCCCCTCGTCCACTTAACCAAACACTCAAATAAGTGCAATTCCAGCAAAAGGACCCGAAAATAAGCCACAATTCTCTGTTTAAATAATCTCAGGGTTATACAGGTTAGATTTGCTTCACTGAAATATTCAAAGTCTGTACTATCAGACAGCACAGGTATGTGCTTGTTAGTGGGCAGACATACAATTTGTAAGAAAAGTAAAGCTTCATGATTTTTTCCTTTTATCCTCCAAAGAAAGGCAATGTGTGTAGCTGTAAGGATATTTTATTTAAATTTTAGGGAAAAGTATTTAGCTTGAGAGTCATCGACAGACTCAAATGCACAGAAGAAACGGGCTCTGTGTGGCGGTTCATGTGAAGGGCAAGGAGCTGGAGAGCACTTGGTGGAAAGATGCCTGAATAAAGGAGGGGAAAGGGAGAACTGAGGAAAGAAACACCAGAGCAGATTTAGAGAAACAGTAAGAGAATACAAACATATCTTCAAGGTAAAAAGCTGAGGTCTAGGATATATCTCAAAAAGAAAATTCCAGTTTCTCCTATCATCTTTACAAAGCTTTGCCATAAAAGGCTTAAAGCCTTTTAAATGGATTTTCTGCAAGGAACAAAGAAAAGTTCTGAGCCTTTATCTAGAGGCAAAAATCTTAGGTAGACTTAGAGTAGTGTCATTATGTTCTTGGTTTGCGTGTATGTGTGTGTGTGTGTGTGTGTGTGTGTGTGTGTGTGTGTATGTGTGTGTGGTCATAGATATGTGTTTGTGTGTGTCCAATTTTGCATGAGTGTGTACATGTGATGTGCAAATGTGTGTTTGTCTCCATGTGGTACATGCATGCATGTGCACGCATACAGACATATGCATAAGAGGAAAAATACTAACAGATACACTACAGCTAAATATTTAAAGAACAAAACAATGAAAAGAATCTCAAAAGAAACCAGAGGACTAAGCTAATAATCAAAGCCCATTTTTTAAAGTTGTGAATGACAAAGCATATTTTCAGGCAAATTTCCATATTTTTTTCAAATTTATAGAAAGACCATGATTAGATTTGAGCGAGAACAGAAAGACAATTGTAGAGGGTTATTTAAAATGTGAAATATCTAAACAAAACTGTGGGAAAAATAGACAAGCATTTTTTTTTTTTAAATGAAAGGCCCGTGTCAATTAAAGAGTTGCCAATAGCAGAGTGACATCATTCATTCTTCATTTTCCTCTCAGCTTTGATTGTGTTGTCCTACTGTTCAATTATCTATTTTATTTTATTTTATTTTATTTTACTTTTTTGTTTTAGGTGAACACATTCACTCCTGAAACTTACATCATTTTTTTTATTACTCATAGCTACTGTGTTCAATTAATAATTGTTGGTGTCTGTTTCTTTATTTGGGATAAAAGCTGTATGCAAGTAAGCTTCATGTCAAAAACCACTCTTACTCCTACTCCCAAAATGCATAGTCCCTGTATCCCATGCAAATAAAATGTGCCAGTCAATATCCAGGAGTACCACTTAGAAAGCTGAGTGTCATGATTGGCACATCTGCCTCTCTCCTCCTTCATGCACAGCCTATCAATGAGCCCAGTTGTTCAATGGCTAAAAGTTCCTGAGCCCAGACATTCTGCACTCTTTGTGGTAGCTCAGTCTTGTGTCATAACCTTGATTTGGGAGTAGTTTGTCCCTCTCTGGACCCACATTCCATATCATCTCACTACTGTATATCCCTACAGCCTGATAAATATGTCAGGGTGAAACCAAACCCTTCCTGAGCAGCAGCTGGCTCCCTGCTCTCTCTCTGGTTTATATTCAGTCCAGGCTCTTCTCTTAAGCTGGTTATACAGCTAAATGAACTGTACTCCTATTTAACAACATACTGCAGAAAAACTCCCATTACCTTTATTGAATATTTTTTTCTCATTTTCTTGTGTTTTCATGTCTATCACTTAGACTAGTGTCTCAGCCTCACTTTTACTTGACTAATCTCTTGTTCATTAACTCCTGATATTAAAGATTAGTTAGCATATCATGGATCCCTTTCTCTGGATTTGAAACTCGCCACTTGTTTGTATAATCATTTGATTAGTATATATTCAACTAGATAGAGATACCAGCAAGACTAACATGACCTGTATTGGTGTTTGCTAGCATGGGCACTGCCAGGCATATACTAGACACAAAATGAATGCTTTCCGCATAAATAAATGAATAAATGCTTCTCAATATGTTTTGTAAGTTAAGGAGGGCTTAAGGAATAGTAATTCATCTGCATGGCAGGGTATTTAAATTACCTGTAAATTTCAGAGGTAACTCTGATGGGATTATTTATTGTTCAACATATATCTAAAGTGGCTTATCTGGGTGTGATAACTTGTGCTTTTAATCTCAGCTCTTTGAAGGCAGAGTCAGGTAGAAGGCTAAAAGACCAATGCCACATAATGAGTTCCAGGCTAGCCAAGAGAGCATAGAGAGACTCTGTCACAATAATAAATAAATCATAATATGTACATTTTATGTCAGAAGAAACAAGCTGGAGTAGCCATTCTAATATCGAATAAACTCGACTTCCACCCCAAAGTTATCAAAAAAGACAAGGAGGGGCACTTCATACTCATCAAAGGTAAAAAATCTACCAAGATGAACTCTCTCAATCCTGAATATCTGTGTTCCAAATGCAAGGGCATCCACATTCATTAAAGAAACTTTAGTAAAGCTTAAAGCACACATTGCTCCTCACANAATAATAGTGGGAGACTTCAACACCATACTCTCATCAATGGACAGATCCTGGAAACATAAACTAAACAAAGACACAGTGAAACTAACAGAAGTTATGAAACAAATGGATTTAACAGATATCTACAGAACATTTTATCATAAAACAAAAGGATATACCTTCTTCTCAGCACCTCATGGTACCTTCTCCAAAACTGATCATGTAATTGGTCACAAAACAGGTCTCAACAGATTCAAAAATATTGAAATTGTCCCATTCATCCTAACAGACCACCGTGGTCTAAGGCTGATCTTCAGTAACAACATAAATAATATAAAGCCAACATTCACTTGGAAACTGACCAACACTCTCCNCAATGATACCTTGGTCAAGGAAGAAATAAAGAAAGAAATTAAAGACTTTTTAGAGTTTAATGAAAATGAAGCCACAACATACCCAAACTTATGGGACACAATGAAAGCATTCCTGAGAGGAAAACTCATAACTCTGAGTGTCTCCAAAAAGAAACTAGAAAGAGCATACACTACCATCTTGACAGCACACCTAAAAGCTCTAGAACAAAAGGAAGCAAATTCACCCAAGAGGAGTAGAAGGCAGGAAATAATCAAACCCAGGGGTGAAATCAACCAAGTGGAAACAAAAAGAACTATTCAAAGAATCAACCAATCCAGGAGCTGGTTCTTTGAGCAAATCAACAAGATAGATTAAACCAGACTCACTAGAGGGCACAGGGACAGCATCCTAATTAAGAAAATCAGAAATGAAAGGAGAGACATAACAACAGATCCTGAGGAAATCCAAAGCATCATCAGATTCTTCTACAAAAGGTTATACTCAAAAAAACTGGAAAACCTGAATGAAATTGACAAATTTCTAGACAGATACCAGATACCAAAGTTAAATCAGGATCAGATTAATGACCTAAACAGTCCTATATCACCTAAAGAAATAGAAGCTGTCATGAATATTCTCCCAACCAGAAAAAGCCCAGGATCAGATGGGTTTAGTGCAGAGTTCTATCAGACCTTCAAAGAAGACTTAATTCCAGTTCTTCTCAAACTATTCCACAATATAGAAACAGAAGGTATTCTACCCAATTCAACTACTCTGATACCTAAACCACATAAAGACACAACCAAGATAGGGAACTTCAGACCAATTTCCCTTATCAATATTGATGAAAAAATACTCATTAAAATTTCCGCAAACTGAATCCAAGAACACATCAAAACAATCATCCTTCATGTTAGGCTTCATTCCAGGGATGCAGGGATGGTTCAATATTTGGAAATCCATCAATGTAATCCACTATATAAACAAACTCAAAGACAAAAACCACATGATCATCTCATTAGAGGCTTAGAAAGCATTTGACAAAATCCAACACCCCTTCATGATAAAAGTCTTGGAAAGATCAGAAATTCAAGGCCCATACCTAAACATAATAAAAGCAATCTACAGAAAACCAGTAGCCAACATCAAAGTAAATGGAGAGAAACTCAAAGCAATCCTACTAAAATCAGGGACTAGACAAGGCTGCCCACTTTCTCCCTAAATATTCAATATAGTACTTGAAGTCCTAGCCAGAGCAATTAGATAACAAAAGGAGATCAAGGGAATCCAAAATGGAAAGGAAGAAGTCAAAATATCATCATTTGCAGATGATATGATAGTATACATAAGTGACTCTAAAAATTCCACCAGAGAACTCC
>NC_034598.1:72741548-72799351 GCF_900095145.1 Mus pahari
AGTCTCAAATAATATAAAATTCCTTGGTGTGGCTCTAACTAAGGAAGTGAAAGATCTGTATGATAAGATCTTCAAGTCTCTGAAGAAAGAAATCAAAGAAGATCTCAGAAGATGGAAAGATCTCCCATGCTCATGGATTGGCAGGATCATCATTGTGAAAATGGCTATCTTGCCAAAACAATGTATAGATACAATGCAATCTATCAAAATTCCAACTCAATTCTTCAAGTAGTTATAGGCCCATGTGGCTCTATATTTTCAAAGTTCCAGGATAACAGAAGAACAGCCAGGAGTAAGAAAATTAAGGCAATAGCCTTTTATTTTAATAAATCAAATGATTTAAATATAAAGAAAAGCAATATATTTTAGGGAAAATTTAACTTTCCTGCTCATTAAGCAACAATAGTACATATCATTCTAGTATCTACAATTCTAAATATTACAAAACTGACCCAAAAGTATTTCTTGATGATAATTGTAATAACATCAGGCATAGTGAGTCAACTTTAATTTAACATATGTCCTCCAAACATATGTTTTACTACATTCAATGAATATTAAATGATTTGTAAACTGACTTAGAGGCACTAATTAAAATAAATATTATCCAGAATAATTTTGGAAGTAAAAATGTCATCAGATTTGAAGAGGAAAGAGTCTTTAGACAATTTTAGCAATTATGAATTCTAAAATACAACTATTTGCTAGCAGGAAAATGGATTCTGGATTCAAATAAACACCCTTTTTTTTTATATATAAATCAGAAGCATTGACTTTAGTATTACATTGCTGACCCAGTATTTATCATCCTCCAGATTCTTATCATCTCTGGATTCATATTCTACCTGTCAGCATCTTACCTGCTCCAGAAAACCTTCTGATAACTGCTCTTGTGTAGCTTTGTGGGTGGTACATCTTTTATGTTTTATACATTTTGAAATGACTATAATTTACTTTTTCACTTAAAAGCTTTTTCTAGTGGTAGAATTTTAGGTCAGAAGGTTTATTTCTCTTTGGCAGTTAAGTCAAACTTTAAAGATCTTGCTTTAATATCTTTGCTCTTATTATTTCTTGCCTTTGTAACTCTCTTTAATGTGCATTTTTGTCTAGTGATCTTTGAAAAAAAATCAATTTATCACTTGGCTTTAAGTGAACTGATTATTACGTGCCCAGGATTGGTTACTTTATGAACTTTGTATTTGAATTCCATTGGCTCTCTGATATATCCAGGTTTATATTCTTCATCAAATCAGGAGGAAGTAGATGCTAATTCTTTACTTTTACCAATTCTTTTCCTCTCCCATCCTTCACAGTTCTATCTCCATGTATAACAGGATACTTTTAGATGTTCTAGATTTTTTTTAAAAATGCTATTCCATCTTTAAAAAATGTTCTTTGTGTTTTATTCTAAATTGGCTCCATTGCTAGTTTTAATGTTCATACTCTTTAACTCCAACGAAGCTAGGAGAGAACAAAATATTACTGTTCCGATAAAGGAACATAGCAATAAATGACTCCTAGTGACAGCGTGCTGTACTGGTAGATCAGTGCTTTTATCAGATATCATCTGAGAAGCTTCCTGGTTGAATTGGGGAAAAACTGGAAGAAGCTGAGAAGGAGGAGGCCAACCCTATAGGAAGACAGACCAACCAGACCAGCATTCTCAACTGACCTGGAGCCGCGAGATCTCTCAGACAGTGAGCCACCCACCAGGCATCACACACCAGCTGATATGAGGCCACAACACATATACAGCAGAGGACTGCAGGTTCTGGACTGGGTCAGAGAAGATGCACCTAACCCTCAAGAGACTGGAGGCCACAGGGAGTGGGGAGGTCTGGTGGGGTGGGGATGGAGGATGGGGACATCATCGTGGAGATGCTTGGTTGGGGGAGGAGAAGGTATGGGATGTGGAACAGTCAGAGGGTGGACCAGGAGGTGGATAAAGTCCAGACTGTAAAAAAAAAAAAAAGATGANGAGAGAGAGAGAGAGAGAGAGAGAGAGAGAGAGAGAGAGAGAGAGAGAGAGAAAACAAGCAGTGTCTCCATCAAATCCCCCTCCACTCAGGGCTCTGAAACTTTGAAGATGTGGAAGCAGTGTGATTGTAAGAGCCAGAGGGGGTGGAAGATGCTACAGAAACAATGCTCCCCACATAAAACAGCACTCACATACATTGACCTCATAGTGACAGCATGCACAAGGCCTGCCCAAGTCTAAGCCATACTGGCTCTCAGAACTAAGAGGGGAGACCTCTCTAAACATGGAGCAATCTCTAATTGACAGTTGCTCAAAAGGAAAAATTTAGTTCTCTTCAATGGGGTGCTTTTGGGGATTTCTTTGTTGTTATTTGCCTCATACTGCTTTCTTTTGTTTTTTTTTTCTTACCTCCTGTTAATTTGTTCATATATTATGTTTTATGCTTTCATGGTTTCCCTGAGTGTGTATGGTGTGTGTGTGTGTGTGTGTGTGTGTGTGTGTGTTTGTGTCTGAGTGTGTGTGTAAGTGTGTGTGTGTCTGAGTGTGTGTCATTCTCATGTCTTTTCTCCCTTTTTGCTATTTTTGTTTGTTTTTCTATTTATCTGTTTATTTTCTAAAGAAAGCCAGAAAGAAGGCATGAATTTGAATGGGTGGGTAGGTGGAATGGTGATGAGAGGAGATGAGGGAGGGTTGACAATGATCAGAATATAGTGTATAAAAATTATTTTCAATTAAATAGAAAAAATGGGCTAAGAAGTATTTTTTTGGATGTACATCTTTATAAAACATCTAGCTATAAAAATCTTTGCATATAAAATACACATTTCATTTGCTTCAGTCATGTGTAAACTCAGCTTGAAATATAGTGGTGTAGCAGATTTTTTTTTTTTAAAACAGGATTTCAGTGAAACATGCATAGAAAGTGCTTGGATGAACTGTAAAACCCATAAATAATTCTCAGGGTCCTGCCACAACTGCTGTGCACATCACATTACAGTTTCTGCAGCACTTCCTCTCCTGGAACTTGCACAATGGCTGGGTGTGGACTCTCAGGTTTCCTGAGTAAGTTCGTGATCTCAGGAGCTTTTCCTCAGCATGACAAATAGCACATTATAAATGGCCTACTTCTGTGGCAGAATCTGTTAAAGAACTTGTAAGGTTAGTAGTGGAAGATCTTTTTCAGTTTAGATTCCTTCTTTGTACATAGTCTGTGTTTTGTATAGTGTTAGGGCAAATGTCTGCTAAGTAGCAATAGCACTTCTATGCCAACATTTATCAGTAAACACAGCTGAAAATTCCACTCTTTCTTCACCTTAGGTTGATATAGTGAGCATATATTGAAAGGTAGCAATCTTCAAAAAATTACCTAAAAATAAAGATTGATGTCTGCAGGGAAAAGTATGATATTTTAAGAAGCTATGTGAATGGACTATGACTTCTTTGTTGATGTTACAGCATTTCTTACTATGTAGTACCACTGGGCATTAGATACCCAAGAATATGTTTGCTTGAATACAATAACGGGTACTTGTAAAGTGGGTAGCTATTTTCTATCTGCAACCCATATTGGCTTTTAGGACATTGTTTTCTCTGTTCTTAAAAAAAAATAGAAAACAAAACAAAATATCCAAACACTAAATATCCAAATTTCAAAGCTTGCTTCAAACAGACCTGGAGCCCAAGTCTAGGTTGTTGGCTTTCTGCATTTCATTTTGCTTGTTTATTCAGACAGCAGGAGGTCGGCATTTGATGTTTCTTAGGAACAGATGTTCATTCCAGCTATTTACCTCCTCAGAAAGAAAAATCAATTTTTATAGCCATATAGAAATGTGATGGAGACACTAATGCACTTTGTTCTCAGAAATAGTGAATTGCAACAAGATTAAATAGATTTCTATTTCCTATATTGATTCTTTAAAATACTACAGAAATAATCCTCTAACAGGAAAATTCAGCAAACTAAATCCCTAAAATCTGTGTATCCAGGAAATTCATTCATGCATTCAATAAATACATACATTTTGTTCCAAGTCATAAACATCAAGTCACTATACTATGCTTCTGCTAATATAACAAGACAATGTAGGAAGGTAAGTGATAGTCTTATCTTTAACAAACTCATAATCTACTGTAAAGTTGAGGACTCTATATTAAAACCATAATAAATAGGTCACTAGTATTTAGCAGTAAGAAAAGAGGAAAAACAATAAAGATAAGTAGTTAAATAAATTAGAAATGTCAACTTACATCAGGAGATTCAAAGATGACATTGTACTGTAGTCATCATCTGCATCAGTGATGCTAGGCTAATAGAATAAAGAGGCAGCACTATGCAAAGTAATAAAGCTGAAAAGAAGACGAATCAAATGATAGAACGCTTAAAAAGAAGTAGTTCTTTTATCCATATCATGTAAAATAGTTTTAAAACATATCTACAATGTCATGGCTTATGAAAAATAGGGAAATGTCTTCTTCAAAGTAGCTGAGATGGAGTTACAAGTAATCATTTAAAATAATGATCAGTAAGAAGTGACAAATGAGTTTTACTCCCATGGGATCACTTTAGTGATAACAAAGATGATTTTTCTCTATCTTGGTATGTTATTGGATTCTGAGGCAAAAGGTGCTATATTAAAGGTACATAAAGCTGGATGCCAATCCCCAGAATGAAATGGAATCATTTCCTCTTAGGATCTGTTTTACCACACTCAAGTGACTTGGGGGGAGTGGAGCTTCAGTCTATAAAACTGTCTCATAAGGGATGTATTCTCTAACCTCTGTTTCCTGATTGGAGGGGCTTGGGCAATCTTTTTGTATAAGTCTGTCTTATGCATCTTCAGTAATTGTTACCTCTAACGGAGTGGCAGCATTTTTTACCAGTTAATTAATTTACTCATCCACTTCATATATCAATATCAGCTCTACCACCCTGTTCCCAGTACCTCCTCATGCAGATATTCTCCTCATTCCTCCTTTCCCTTCTTTGGGAAGGGGGATACCCCACACCATATCACATCCTCTCCCACTGAGGTTATACAAGGCAGCGCAATTAGGGGAATGAGATCCACAGGTAGTCATCAGATTCAGGGACAGCTATGTCTCTAGTTGTTGAAGGACCCTCATGAAGATCAAGCTGCATATCTGTTACATATGTTTAGGGTACCTAAGTCCAGCCCATGCTGTTTCCTTGGTTGGTGGTTCAGTCTCTGGAAGCCTCCAAGGGTCTAAGCTAGTTGACTATTTTGTTCTTCCCATGGCGTCGCTGTCCTTTTGGGTTCCCTAATCTTTCTCCCAACTCCTCCATAAGTCTCCCTGAGCACCATCTAATGTTTGGCTGTGGGTTTCTGCATCTCTTTCCTCTGGTTGCTGGGTGGGACCTCTCCGAGGACACTTATGCTTAGCTCCCATCTGCAAGCATACCAGTATCATTCATAGTTTCGGGGATTGGTTCATGCCCACGGGATGGGTCTCACATTGAGGCAGTCATTAGTAGGCTATTTCCTCAAGTCTCTCCTCTATCTTTGTTCCTGCACATCTTGAAGGCAGGACATATTTTGAGTTGACGGTTTTGTGGGTGGTTTGCTGTTCTTATCTCTCCATTGGGAGTCCTGCCTGGCTACAGGAAGTGGCTGCTTCAGGATCCATATTCTTTACTGCTAGGGGTCTCAGCTGGAGTCACCTCCTAGGTCCCCTGCAGCATTCCCTAATCCCAGGTTTCTGGCATATCCTAGAGATTACCTGTGCCCACCCATTACCTACTTCTGTTCTCTCTCCACTACTCTCCGTACACCTGATCACCACTCCACCACCCTGCTCCCACCCACATTCACTCTCAGACCCAGTTTCCTCCCTCTCTCCACCTCCCATATCTATTTTCCTTTATGAGAAAGACTCAACAATCTTCCCTTGGGTCCTCCTTGTTATTTGGCTTTTTTGGGTGTATGGATTGTAGCATGTCTATCCCACTATTTAAGCTAATATCTGCTTATAAGTGAGTACATACCATGCATATACTTTTGGGTCTGGGTTACCTCAATCAGGATGATATTTTATAGTTTCATCCATTTATTTGCAAAATTCACGATGTCCTTGTTTTTAATAGCTGAGTAGTACTCCACTGTGTAAATGTGCCACATTTTCTTAATCCATTCTTCAGTTGAGAAGATATCTAAGTTGTTTCCAGTTTCTTGTGATTTATGAATAAAGCTGCTATGCACATAGGTGAGCAAGTGTCCCTGAGGGATGTTGGAGAATCTTTCGGTATTATCCCCGAGAGTGGAATAGCTGAATCTTGAAGTAGAACTATTCCCAATCTTCTGAAAATCTGCCAAGTTGATTTCCAGAGTAGTTGTACAAATTTGCATTCCTCTCAGTAATGGAGGAGTGTTCTCCTCCCTCAACTTCCTCACCAGCATGTGTCTCTTGGACTTTTGGGTTTAGCCATTCTGATGGGTGTAAGGTAGAATCTCAGAGTCCTTTTGATTTGCATTCCCTGATGACAAAGGATATGGAACATTTCTTTAAGTGCTTCTCAGCCATGCAAAATTCTCCTGTTGAGAAGTCTCTGTTTAGCTCTGTATCCCATTTCTAAATTGGGTTATTTGGGTTGTTGGTGTCTAACTTGTTGAATTCTTTATATATTTTCAATATTAGCCCTCTGTCAGATGGGGGGGTTGATGAAGATAATTTTCCAAACTCTAGACTGTCATTTTGTCCTATTGATGGTGTCCTTTGACTTCAGAAGCTTTTCAGTTGCTTGAGATTCCATTTATTATTTGTTGATCTTAGAGCCAGAGCCACTGGTGGCCTGTTCAGGAAGTTGTGTCCTGTACCAATGAGTTCAAGGCTATTCTTCACTTTCTATTTTATTAGATTTAGTGTAACTGGTTGTACATTGAGATCTTCGATCTCTTTGTTTATATTGTGGTTTACATTGATGGAGTTTCATATATTGAACCACTTCATATTTATCCCAGGACCTTTCACATTTTATATCACTCTTCTCTCAGCTGAACATATTCTTCCTAATAGATTCATTGAATAAATAATAGTAATGTCTCCATTTGATAATTTTTAAACCTACAAACATAATATCATGTCTATAATATAGTATGATATAACATAGTTTAATACAACATAAGTATAACATGTTATAGTTTATACACAAACATGAGAGACAAGTATACACAATGTCCTATCATTGTTCATTTTGGTGAGGACTTCCTTCCTTCCTTAGACCTTCCTTTTTCTAGATCTTCAGTTCGGCATTCTTTGATGAGTCATTCCTATCACAATACAACCAATCAATAATTCATCTATCTCTTATTTATAAATCTTCCTCCAGTTTCTGTGTTTTTAGTTACAACAAATTTCTCAGTTTAGGAAGACAAGAAAGGTTCTAAGCATCATGACTAGGTACATGATGTCACTTCCCTTTTCATTTTCCAATCCTCCAACTCAACCTCTGATGCATGTTCCATGTATTAGTCAGCCCCCATGAAACATTTGCCTTTTATTTCATAAAATTTCTGTCTCCTTATCCTAATACATATCCTGAGTCATTCCCTGTATCATAAGAAATCCACTTGGGTGTAGCAATCCACAAAAAAATTACTTAGATAGGGAACTTTCGGGATAGCATTTGAAATGTAAATAAAGAAAGTAATAATAATAAAAAATACATTAATTAAAAAAAATTACTTAGAGAACCCAAACTAGCATATTTTATTTTCTTTTTGGGTTATAGCTTCTTAGATTTATTTCCTCTGTCACTATCTCATAATCTAGAAATAAGTGGATAATACATAATTTTTCTATCTAACATATCTTTGCAAATTCATGTTTTATTTGTTCATATTTTTACTCAATAGATACTGCTCAGCATGCACCATATATGAGGAACTGTTGCAGACACTAAAGATCAAACAGTAACCAGATAGACATATAAGTTTCCTTACTTGATGGAACATGAGAGAGGAAAAAGGATGAGATAGGAAGGCCTGGGATAATATGCAGGATTAAGGAAGTTATTTCAGTGACTTAGCATTGAATCTTCATTGTTTACATTCATCAAGGGATACAGGCAAAATCCTCTCCTTAAATGTCTATATCTCTATAGCACAAAGAGTTCCTGTTATTAAAAGTAAAAAACAAGCAAACAAAAATCCCCAAACCCCAAAGGACCTGATAATTGCAATATCATGCAAGAGATTATTGATTTCACACACACACACACACACACACACACACACACACACACACACACATACACAATTTGTCATGGAAAACTTCAGTCTAGTTTTCACGTCTAATTTCCCAGCTGAATTTCTGCAATAAAAGAGTGGTTGATTAAATAGTGAGAAATGCAGAAATACATCATCTGGAACCCAACTGGCCAGACACCAGGTAAGTCTATTATGAGTCCCTCCTGACCTGGTCTTCTCATGAGATACTTTCTTATCTGTGTGCCTTCCTCTACAGCAATATGGTAATATTATTTCTTTCTCTATAGATGAATATCACTACTTTAATAAACTAGCAAATCAACTACTATAAACTTTTATATGAACCTAGCAAGGCCTTTTAAGTCTTCTTTTTCCTGTTCTGCTTTGATAAAATATGACCATTCTGTCCAATTCTTCAGAATTTTGCAAAGAATATGATATAAAGGATAATACTATAACTTTTTATGAGCACAGCACATATCACAATGTAACCTATAAATATAATCATATAAATATAATCATATAAATATAATCTTTTATCATTATAATTCTAATTGTATTGCATGCTTTACAGATAATATTTATCTTTTAAAAAGGCTTCAATTTTTAGTACACAACCAAATAAATGCTTTCTGTTAGAAAAGATCATGCTGCAAATTTAAATCTGAGAAACTGCTTTGAGCATGTTATTCAAATATGTTGTGATATATGAAGATGAATATATTGTGGACAATGGAAGGTCATTCTGTACATCTATTTGATTGAGCTTCTAACTGGAACCTGTGAAAGAGTAGAGTGAAATAACATGAGTCTAAAGGATGCTAGAATTCTTTAAGAGGTAATTTTGTGAGATTGACAGATAATTATTATTAGACACATGACTAAGAGTGAGAAATGTCCCAATTCCAGCCTTTCAAAAATGAACAGATAATTCAGAGGAAACACATGATAGGAAATATCTGTGCTCTTTTCAGTTCTTCTGAGAGTTAAGAATACACCTTTGACAATAAATAAGAGTCAAGAAATAATCAAATGAAAAGCCAAAGCCAAAATATATATATATATTTACATGATGGGATATTCCCTGGTAGGTTAGATATATGAGAAAAAAATGAATAAGTTCCCTCACATATTTCAATATAATATAAAACTTAAGTTTTAGAACTTTAAAAGTAGGAAAACTGGTAAGGTCTATTTATTATTAGTAAGAATTAAATGCTGGTGAATATTTTAATCTTCAGTATTAGACACTTTTTATATTAATAAAGTAAGTTGGCAGTAAAAGACATTTTCCAGAGGTTCAGTTACTTTTATGTTGATGACATTAAAGCAGAAAACTATATTGATCCATCTTCAATTTAAGGAAGGTGGCTACATTTTGCACTAAATGTTACCAGGTAGACAAAGTAGACAAGATGTATCAGGAAAACTAGCTGCATCTAGATAGCTGTATCTCCTGATGATCCCAGTGCACTTAGTGGTTAAGCATCTTTGAAAATGCTAATGGATTAAATGTTCTTCCTATTGGAAATGTGGGCACTACAGCATATTCTCATGCATGTATGCTAATGAATAGTTTCATTCTTAAAAGACCTAATGGCATAATGTCACTTCTACTGTGGTTTTGATAGCACCTCCCTTTGCCTCCTCTTAGCTAAACTAAACTCTTTAAACTATGTCTCTTGACTGAATTCTTTCCTTCAACATAGTAATAACTGGGATGGATTCATGTCTCAGGAATAAGAACATTTGCTATTCTTGTACAGGACCCCGGGTCAGTTCCCATCATCCTCATTGTAGCTCATGATTATCTGTAACTCCAGTGTTTGTAAGACTCTCTTCTTATGTTCATGGATTCTTACATGCATGCAGGAAAATTCTCATACAGACCAAAGAAAAATAAGCATATACTTTTAAAGAGAACTTGAAGACTGGCCAGTTCCCCATAACAGTTCCATTTTTCCCTAACCAAAGGTGCTGAATAATTTCATCTCAGTATCACAGTATTTTTGTTGTAGTGTGCATGCAGACATACGTAAAAATGTTTTTATGTCTAGTACCACTGCTCTGCCAGGGAACAAGGCTCTGTTCTCTGAATTCTAGGAGGTGCAGATGTAGAGGTATTTTAAAGAACCCTGCAATGATCATTCAAAAGACTATTGGCACAGATATTTCCTACAGGCTTAGATATTAGTGTCCTTTCATTGTTCATTCAGGTCTCTGTGGCTCTTAGAAGTATGAGATTTCATAGTCCTTACCAGGGAAGAGATGTAAAGTGACTTATTTGATAGTGATATATCCTGATTCAGGCTTACTTTACACAAAATCTTGATGTACTTTCCATGGAGATCTGACAGGGCTTTTCGAGCTTTTTATTTACTTATTTTTTGGCTTATTCACTGCTTTGTAATTTGTTATAAGAATGGGATTGTCTTCTGCTTCCATCAAGACTGAATCCCTGAGTTCTAAAACACACAGTTTTTGCAAATAACAAAATTACTCTCAGGAAAATTGCCTCTACTGTATTTTAAGAGCCTAATTTGGCACCCAGAGTCACAGTTTGAATATTCTTCATGCAATCATCACACAGGAAATATACAAACTCTTCCCTCGTGTTTTTGCTCCTGCGACTAATGGGAAGGAAGCACAGGAGAAGGGAGAGGGAGGAAGTCAGGGAGATTGGTTCCTGTACTGAACACATGCTTGCCCTAGTTAGCTGGTAAAGTTTATGAAATGACACAGCAAAACAATACCAAACCAAACTCCATGTAAAAATAACACACTGGATCAGCTGTAGTTATTATTACTTATCATTTTAATTTTTTATTGGTTATTTTATTTATTTACATTTCAAACGTTGTCTGCCTTCCCGGTTTCCCCTCCGATAACCTCCTATCGCATTCTCCACCCCCCTCCCCTGCTTCTAGGAGGGTGCTCTCTCACCTAACCGCCAACTCCAACCTCACTGCCCTAGCATCCCACTACAGCTCTCCACAGGACCAAATACCAAATGTTACTTTTTGTTTGTTTGTTTGTTTGGTTTGGTTTGGTTTTTGTTCTTGTTTTTTGTTTGTTTGTTTTTTTTCATTCTTATCTGACTCTGCCATCAGCCTCAGTGAAAGTGAAACACAAGCAAAGGAAATTAAAGACCGAATGACAGGAGTCTGAGGGGAATAATCTATGCTTTTTCACCTGTTCAGTGATGAACAGTTTTTCTTTACAAAACTATTGGCAAATTTAATAGTTTCTATATTCCTAACATTAATGACCTGAGTGTATGTGAACAAACCAATCAGCAGGTGCCTCTTAAAATGTTGAGGTTGAGCTACGGGTCTCCTTTCTGTTTGTGTCCGATATTGACTCTGTTCTTAGCTTGACAAAAGCCTGAAAGTTGCTGTGGGGTCTCAGCGACCATCAGGCCTGGCAGGGGCATGCTCCGCATGAGGCACAAATGAAATCTAGTTCAACATGACTTGGTGAGCTATGGCTGGTTTCAATGTCCAGAGTCTGACCAGGAACAGTTTATGGTAAGCATATTTAAGTACAGTACAATTTGGAAAAAATTGTCCTGGTGTAATACAATCCCCACATGTACACAAGGAGGAATAATTTCATTAAGACTCAACTCAGAGTACATGTAACTTTCTTTTAAAGAGATAGGTTTTAACATATGTTATGTTAAAAGCCTAGGGAAGAATTTGTGCTATAGCACAGAGGTGATTTGGGCTGTTAGCCACCTTTAATCTTGGTCTTGAGAGCCTGGGGTAGCTGCTGATTATACAGATAATGCAAAGGTCATAAAGTCTATTAAATAGCTCTGATCCTGGTGCAGGAGCTTGGGGGTACCCCAGGCTGTACAGATAATGGAAAAGTCACTTCAGTTAGCCACCTCTGGTTCTTTCTGTGAGATCTTGGTAAGATTTACCCTACAGATATTATAAATCACGGAGTCTTTCTTTTTTCATTTTTTTTTTCTTTTCCAGACAAGGTTTCTATGTCCAGTAGTCCTGGGGTTTACTCTGCAGACCAGGGTAGCCCGGACCTCAGAGATTCAACAGCCTCTGCTTCCTGAGTTCTGAGACTGAGGCTTGCAATCCCTGTGTTTCCTAAATCATCAGGTTATTAACCATCTCTGTCCCCAGTCTTAGGGATGGAAAAACAGGTTATACATCTCTCCCATTGTTGAAAAGACAATTTTGTATGTTTAATGTTTTTGGTGGCTTAACATTCTTGGTTTCCGTAGTCCTTATTTTTAAGGGCGAGGAACTCTGTGCTCCCACCAGGTTACAAAGACGTTTCCAAAATGGCTGAAGTAAGTTAACATTATTAGCAGACCATATCAAAGCCGTCAGGCTCAGTACCAGCCTATGGTGATAGAAATTCTATTCTCTGCCTGGGGTTATCATTAATATTCATGTCTTCATTTTTCTATTTCAATAGTAAGAGGGTCATCCTCAGTCAACCATAAGCTGCCCAGAATGTCTGCTAAGTCTTCCTCGAGGCACATGCTTGTTAAAAAGGAGAAGGGTCCCACTGACTCTTTATGACTGGGTTATTTTATTCACGTTCTATGTCTTCTTTTTCTAGAGTCTGAACGTTGTGTGGGGTGGCTGGAATTACTTCATTCCATACAATCTTTCCCTAAAGGAGCATCAGGAGACAGGAGAGAGAATGGATTTGACCTCTCTATTATGGTTCTTCCCATGTTATCACACAAGTAGAGATATTCTAACCCTTGACATCAGAATTTAGCCTCTTTTTTTTCTTCCCTGTAGAACCTAAAACAACATACGAACAGTTATTTCTGCCTTTTTAACTCCCTCAAGTGCATATTCACATTCTCTTGTCACTAAACTCATCTCAAGGTTGAGGGCTGTTTGTTTACATGGATCTTGTCATAGATACTGACTTACACAGGTGCCATTCAGTAAATAATTACTGAATTAAATAGAGAATTGAGTTCGGATTACACAGAGAAACAACCCTGCCACACTGCAGTTTCTGACTTGTTTATTTCATGGCATTTATTTTCTTTGGAGTCAATGAAAAACTTTAAAAGAACTTCTCTCTCTCTCTCTCTCTCTCTCTCTCTCTCTCTCTCTCTCTCTCTCTCTCTCTCTCTCNCACACACACACACACACACACACACAAACACATATACACACAATTGTTCCATTCAGAGGTATGGCTATTAAAAGGGAGTTAAAAATCCAAATGACTTATGTTATAATAATGAATATTAACCAACCTCCTTCCTTACCTGACCTTTGAACTGCATTTAAATGACTTTGCTGTCTAGCCAAAAATGCTTCTAAATATAATGTGCAAATAAATACAACACTAATTACAAAAAGAGCCCTTCTGGCATAGGCAGGCCATACTTAATGGAATAATAAATCACTAGTTTGGGACTCCTTGATCTTCATCTTCTGCACTTTTTTTTGTTTGTTTTAACTAAAGGAGAACTAAAGCAACTGAACTCAGGCAAACTAAAATTTAATTCACAAATAAACATTGTGCTTTAATAGACTTCAAAATCTCCACCATTAACTCACAGCATGTATTTATTAATTTGGGGTTCATCATAATTAGTTTGGTAAAAGAAGTAAGGTTTTACTCTATGAAAAGAGATATTTCTGTGATAATACACCATAGCCAAAAGCAACTTGGGGAGGGAAGGGTTTCATCTCGGGTAAGGGTCCATCACTGGGATAAGTAAGGGAAGGGAATGAAGGCAGGATGCTGGAAGCAGTAACTGAAGCAGAGACCATGGGAGGGTGCTGCCTACTGGCCGGCTGTCCTGCATGTTCAGTTTGAATTCTTACAGTAGGCACAATCACCTTTCCAGGAGTGGCATCACTCACAGTGGACTCGGTGCTCCCCACCAATAAGTCACGGTGAAAATATCCCACAGGATCACTAAAGGCCAGTTTGAGTTTGCCATTTTGCTCACTTGAGGTCTCTTCCCAGGTGTCAAGTTGACAAAAGGCCAACCAGAACAGAAAGGCAAAATACTCCTTAGTATTTGAACATGAGTTTTGTCCCTGGACCCAGAAGGGAGAAAGAGAGGAGGAGAGGATGGAATTCTGCAAGTTGTCCTCTGACTGAGCACCTTCTCTTTGACATGGGAACAAACACACACACACACACACACACACACACACACACACACACACACATATATATATATATATATATATATATATATATATATATATATATATACATAAACACAAACACACACAAACACATATATATATATACATAAACACAAATACACACACACATAAAAAATACACATTCAGACACACACTGAAACATGCACATGTGCACACACATCAATAAATGGATACAATTGAAATTTTTGAAATTAAATACTGTAAGTTTATACAAAAGTATGTCTCAGAGCTAAATCCAGGATAATTTTTTCTAACATATCAATTGAAACTCTCTTTAAAACCAATTTATTCTCTCAGATATTTCATTCCACTTGCAGTTTCTGCTCTCTCTCTCTCTCTCTCTCTCTCTCTCTCTCTCTCTCTCTCTCTCTCTCTCTCTTTCTCTCTCTCCACCTCCTTCATATACCCTATCTCCTTGATACCCCTCTCCTCCCTCCCTATCTATTTCTTCTCAATTTCCCTTCAGAAACAAGTCCAGCTTCCCAGGCATAGCAACCAAAAATGACATATCAAGTTGCAATAAGGTTAGGCACCTCTCCTTGAAAGGATAGCATAAACCCCAATTAGTCTGTATTTGAGGATCCCATTTGTCTCTATTTAAGGACCAGGTCTAATCTCAAAAAAAAGGCCTTAAGGCACCAGCTCAAGGAACAGGCCATAAAATCCCCGAATAAAATCATAAAACCCCCTCCACAAAAATAGAGAAATATCTTATCTCAGAATGGACCATCTGTGCTGGGCAACCCTATTCATCACATGGTTAATGTGATGAAATGTTCATGACACAGGAATGCAGACCACTTATCACCCAATGAAATTTTACATTACTTAACCCTTCTAGAGAGTTCCACTGGTTCCCTATAAGAAGGCCTGCATGCCTATCTAGGTTGCCATTTTAGACTATGGTTGACCACTGCATGCTGAATGTTTCTGCTGAATAAATGCTCTTTGTTTTTGCATACTATCTGAGTCTGAGGTCTTCCTTCAGTGATTTTTTTTTGGACCCTTATACTCTCATATTGAGACAGGATAAGACAAACCAGTAGAAGGACAAGGGTTCTAAAACCCTAAGATGTCTATTATCATCAAGATGTGAGCGTGGCAGCATCCAGGTGGACATGTTGGGTAGAGGATCTGAGAGTTATACATCATGTTCTATAGTCAGCTAGGAGAAGACTCACTTCCAGGCAGCTAGGATGAGGGCCTTAAAGACCACAGGCAAAATGATACATCTACTTTAACAGGGCCACACCTACCTTTAATAGTGCCACTCACTGGGCCAAGCATATACAAACCATCACAGAAGGCAAAAGCAGCAGAAACAACCCGTATTCTTTTTTTTAGGAGACCAGGTTAGTTGAGACTGTGGGTTTTCTTGTGTTCTTTTTTTAATTAATTAATTAATTAATTAATTAATTTGTTACTTATTCACTTTATGTCCCACTCACTGCTTCCCCCATCAGCCCCCCACAATCCTTCCTGCATTCCCCCTCCCCTTCTCCTCTGAGCAGTTAGGGTTTCCCTTGGGTATTTCCTCATCCCAACACTTCAAGACTCCTCTAGGTGTTTCTTCTCTCATTGAGGCCAAACAAGGCAGTCAAGTAAGAACATACCTCACCTACAAATAACAGTTTTAGGGATAGACCCTCTCAAGTTGTTCAGGATCCACATGAAGATCAAGCTGCACTTCTGTAACATATGTGCCCAGTAGCTTAGGTTGAACCTGTGCATGTTCTTTGGTTGGTGGTTCAGAATCTGAGAGCCCCAATAGTCCAGGTTAGTTGACTCTGTTGGTCTTTAACCCTTCATCCTATTCTTCCATAAGAGTCTCCAGTTCCATCTACTGTTTGACTATTGGGTGTTTGCATCTGTCTGAGTCAGCTGCTGGGTGGAGCCTCTCAGCAGACAGCCATACTGGCCTCCTCTCTGCGAGCATAACAGAATATCATTAATAATGTCAGGGATTGGTGCTTGTCCATGGGATAGACCATATCTCCAATGCTGTGAGTTATAGTTAAGGACACTTCCATGGATTATTGGGAGCCTCCTCTATTTCAGGTCTCCATCTATTCCTAGAGATGTTCCCTACCTCTCTGGTCCCTGTCAGTTGCAGATTTCCATTTATTCTCATGGTCATTTGTCCATCCCACACAGCTACCACCCTGTTACAAAGGAAGCCTCAACAGATACAAGAAAATTGAAATAACACCTTGTATCTTATCAATCGTGTGGTGTTGTTAACTCCCCTGGCTCCTACAATCATTCTTCCTCCTCTTCTGCAAGATTTCCTGGACTCTGCCTAATGTTTGTCTATTGTTCCATACATTTGTTTCCATAAGTTTCTGGATGAATTCCTCTGATGACAATTGGATTATACACCAATATATGAATACAGTACAGTATCATTAAGCAACATTTTATTGACTTCTTTATTTGCCATGCATATTTTATTCTATCATATATAATATGAATATCAATTAAATATGATGCAAATATGATAGTATATCACTATTTAGTAATCTCCAGAATTGACCATATACTCAGATACAAAGCCAATTTCAATAGATACAAGATTGGACCTGGGAAGTGAGAAAATCTCAGGATTCAAAGAGACCTTAGATGAAATGCCAGACAATAGGGAGAGGGAACTTGTAGAGCCCACCTCCAGCAGAAAGATAGGACATCAAGTGAGGAATGGTGTTGCCATTCCACAGTCACATCTCTGACCCATAACTGTTCCTGTCTGAAAGAATTACCAGAGATGGGAATGGAGAGGAGCCCAAGGAAAAGAATGTCCAGTGACAGGCCCAAAGTAGAATCAGGCTCAAGGGGTGGTTGGTGGTCCCAAGGCCTGACACTATTACTGAGGCTATAAAAAGGGACCTAGAATGACCGCACTCAGGAAGACCCAATAAACATCTGAAAGAGTCAGATGCAGATATTTGCACCCAACAATGGACCAAAGTTGCTGATCCCTATGGTTGAATTAGGGAAAGGCTCAAAGAAGCTAAGGAGAAGGGCAATCCTGGAGGAGGACCAGCAGTCTCAATTTATCTGGACCTCCTGAGATCTCTCAAACACTGGGCCACCAACCAGGCAGCATATACCAGCTGATATGAGGCCCCCAGCACACATACAGGAGAGGACTGCCGGGTCTGTGTTCATTCCGCGATGATGCACCTAACCCTCAAGAGACTGGAGGCCCCTGGGAGTTTAGAGGTCAGGTGGGGTGGGGGTGGGGGATGAGGACATCCTCATGGAGACAGGGGGTTAGGTAGGAGGTATGGGATGTGGTACAGTCAGAGGGTGGACGGGGTGAGGAGGAATAAAATCTGGAGTATAAAAAAATTAATTAATTAATTAATTAATTAATTAAAAAAACAACAAACTCATATCTGTTGGTGTTAACACCCGAGTCCACTTTATATATTAGAGCACTTTCTTTGTCCAGACATTTACAGATGATTAAAAAAAAAATGGAAGAATGTTTTACTTAAATATCCAGTGCTGCAACAATTTTTCAGCCTATAGGAGTTAATGACCTTTAATTTAATTTGATTTTTAGAAAGTAAATTAGATTTTTTATATTAATATTTCCTAGTTTATAATGAAAAACTAAAATTTAAAAGTATCATTTGCATTTCAACTCAGTTTATTCTGGGTTTTAATTTCTTTTAGTCTACTCTAACCATATAAAATGCTAAGAAGTCTCCAATTCCTACTGACATTTTAATAATGTAATAATTTTATTATTTCTTTGAGAATTCCATACAGTGTACACTGATCACATTCACTCTCTCCTTTTCCTCCCACCTCCTCCTAGCTCCAGCCCCACTTCCTACCATTTGTTTTTTGAGAAGAAACTATTGCTTTGTAGATATCCTGGTCCTCTGGATCATGTCAACATTTTGCTCCATTTTCTGGCACATTCCCTGACCCTGGAGTGTAGAGGTCATGTTATAAATATGTCACTTTGAGACAGGCACTTTTTGGTCGGTTGATCTCTGCCTTTTGACCAGTTGTGGCTCTCTGTAATGATTTCTGTGTATTGCAAAGACAGGTTTCTTCGGAGAGAGGTGAGAGCTACACTTCTCTGAACGCAGAGAACTTACACTCTTTGAACTTACTCAGAACGCAGTTAACTTACACTCTTTGAGAAACACGGCAGTACTAGGTTCTCCCCTCGGTTACATGGCTTCAACATACAAGGATATTTGGCTAAGTTTATAGTGTCAGACATAAATTACCTTTTATTTTATTGTCTCTCCCTTATGTCCATTAAGTGGCTGGTGGTTAACACAGGCTAAAGGTGCCATTGTCCACCTTTAGGATTATCTTGCAATGCTAGCTAGATCAAATATAGCTAGATAGAACTATTGATTGTTCTTCTCCCTTGGTAGTTTGCACATCAACTTTGCATATTAACAAAGCTAATCCATGGAGAGCTGGCTTTCAGTTCAGATTTAGACCCATCCTCCAAGTCTTCTGTCAAAGATACATGTTATCTTCAGCAATAGTCTTCCTTTTGTTAAATGCATCAATATCAATGCTAATGCCCTTCATTTTCACTTGGGGAGTTATCTTGGATTCCCATAACAATTAACTCAAAAGCTGATATCCCTTGCCTAACAGTGGTGTTTAACAACTGATAATAATAATACAAAACAAACAAAAAACCACATACACACACACACACACATGCACACACACACACACACACACACATTAAAACAGGAATGTAAAAATATTATTTCTTATTTTCTTCTAAAAAGCCTAAACAGTTTATATGATTATTTAATTGGTTAACTGTCAATAGTTTTATGGTGAATAATTATTACTTAAATGTCAAAAAAACCCACAGGAACATGTAAAAATATAATGGCCATACTATATACAAAAAATATAATTCTGAACATAATCCACACTATATTATTCAGACCATCATCTCAGACCATCATCTACCATTACCAGCCCAGGAAGCCAGTCTACTATTGGCAAATCTGATTTATATGAAGTCAAGATATTACTTCTGGTAACAGTAAGAAACTTCCCCCACAATAGTTGTCTAAGTCTAGAGTCTGAAAGTACCCATAATTTTTGTCCCTGTTTTCAACTTACGGCCCTTTGAAAAAAAGATAGATATCAACCCCTAACCTACTGTTTGTCGATGTCATTGACCTTCTAATGATACTGCACCAGAAGTTTCTCTTTATGCCTCTCTAAAGGGTTCCCATCCCCTCTGCCTGCATTTCAGTCTCTGCCAAAATGCAAGCAAGAGTGACTGTGTCTATTGATATGGAAAAATCTAAATAAAACCTCTTCACTTGATTTAAAATAAGCTTATCAGGTGAAATAGCCACAGCGTGTATAAAGTCCCTAAGACCAGCAATTATGTATAATTTTGTTTCAAGTAACTGACTGAATTTTCAACAGCTGGATTTTTTTAATGGTGCAACCTTCATCTTATATAATGTTTATGCATTTGTAGAGATCATAAAGATAGCAAATGATATATTCTAAAATGAGCAGTTAGTGAGGTGTGAGGACATGTTCAGCTTGGCACAGAATGAAGATGCTTCTATCTTTCTTCATAAAGACAGAAAGTTCACTGCAATACTTGATTTCCACACATATAAGGTACAAATATAATTGTAAGTTTTAAATACCATCCACGTATTTGATTTGCTGCGATTAAAATAATTTAAAAATGAAAAATGCAAGCTTCTATTTATACAAGTCATTCATTCTTCTCACATACATACATACATACATACATACATATACACACACATGCCACACACATGCCACACACATGCATAAATTTAATAAAGAATTTCATAGGTCTAGCTTGAAGGTTCATGCCTATAATTCCAGTACTCAAGAAGCAGAGGCAGTGATATCTGAGTTCCAAGGCACCCTGAGATTCACATTAGACCTTGTACCAACAAAACAGATGGTGAGAATATTCATTTAGTAAGACCAATAAAGTCAACTAACTTGGATCTTTGGGCCTCTAAGAGTCAAAACCAAGCAAACAACATACTTGTGCTGGATCTAGGCCTCCCCGCATATATAGCAGATATGCACCTTGGTCTTTATGTGGGTATTGAACAACTGAAGCAGAAGCTATCCCAAAAGCTGTTGTCTGTATGTGGGATAAGTTCTTCTAACTGGGCTGCCTTATCTTGCCTCAGTAGTAAAAGAAGCACCTAGCTTTACAGAAACTTGAAGTGCCAGAGTCAAGAATATTCAGGGGTACCCCCTCCTGCTCAGAGAAGGTGTAGGGATTGGGGAAGTATTGTGGGAAGGTGTGACTGGTAGGGGAGCAGTGAGTGGGTTGTAAACACACACACACACACACACACACACACACACACACACACACACACACTCTGCAGGAAAGAACAACAAAACTGAAGACAGCACACTGCAAACATGTTTACAATGTATCCATTTCTGTGATGATCGTGTGTGTTGTATAGTAACCTATTGTTTACTGAATGAGCACATTTTGTCAATCAGTAACTTTAAAAATATTCCTTGAGATTTGTCTAGTGCCCAGTAAGTTCTAACTAATATGTGCTTCTGGGTATGAGATCTGTGGCCTGTTTCACTTTACACAGACCAAGATGATCTAAATAAGTTTACACATTAATAGAGCAAGAGTGTGTGTGGCTCTAATTCAGGTACTCAGGTTGGTCACAAGTTGCTTTTAACTGCTAGCCTTCTTGGTACCCTTCCCCCCATGTATTTTTGATAGTAACTCTACATTATAGAAGTTTCCAGGGTTTTTATTTTCTTGTTATAAGGAAAACATAATATCCTGATATTCCAGCTGGTGCTTCTTTCATGAAGCCAGCATAATTTCCTTCATTTTATTCTCCTTCAAGATAATTTAACTGCATATGATAAAACACATGATAAAAAAATTTATTTTGTCCCTAGACTCTTTTTTTCCCCTAAAATCCAATTATCAATACAATGACCATTATAAAAGAATCTTGGGTGAATTTATAATTTTGCTAATTCTGACATAATGCACTACACATGCATTTAAATGAAAACATACATGTTCTCATAGTCCTTAATCCTAAAAAAATGCAAGGTGAAAACCAATAGGATTGGTTTCTACAGAGGTTTCTCTCCATCCTGCATCTCCTTCCAGCATAGATGGATACCTTCTGCATCATCACGTGATAGTCTTTCTTTCTGAGCTATATGTGTACTGATTTATTTTAAAGGAGTCAAATTAAATTTACCTCTTTAAATTTTTTCCTCCGAATGCTGTCATGTTAGAGCTTTGGTGAGTGGATCTTTAGTCAATATTCTAGATAATAATCCATATTTGGGGTTATTATTTCTGTCTCTGTAGGAAAAAATGTCTCAGAAAATGATCTTTACAGATCATCAGATGCACCATTAAAAAAAAAAAAAAACAACTCCTTTTGAACTTTGCACAGTGCCAGGCATGTTTACATTGGAGCAAGATACCTAGGTTATCATCAATAATCATATGTCATACCTGAATCGACATGTGTCATAAATCAGGCTCCATTACACATATCCAAGTCATCGAACTGGAATGCATTTAAATGCTTAGCTTCATATTTCCCCAGTCTAACACCTTATTAATTTGATCAAATAAAGTCATTCTACAGGGGTATTCCTCTTCTGCTGTGCCTCCTTGCTTGCATATTTAATGTGTGCATATTCTCACCTATCTCTGTGGTAGTCTCTACTTCATAGACAACTTGGACATTATTTCATCTGATGTTTTATTTAACTTTGTAGCTTATTTTCTGTAGCAAACTACTCGATACTTCTATGACCCTTTCCTTTTAGGTTCCCTTTTGTGGACAAGAGCCCGGGCGCTTGCTTCATAGCTCCTACTGTTGTCTGCAAACTTAAAAAACAACCCCCTTGGCTCTTACTTGCATGTGAATGCTATCAGTGGAAACTCCCTCATTAGAGATGTACTATTCCTGCCAGTGAGAAAAGTTACATAGCATTCAAAGACAATGACACTGAGTGTGCCAGCATCCAGTCACTCCCTGAAACTATGAACAGAAAAGAAGGAATTCATTTTGTGCTTCCGTCATGACAGCCTATCATTTTTCTGACTGACATATGCCAAGATGTTCCCAAGCCCAGATTCTCAAAGGTGTTCACAGGACAATCTCAGCATGCATCCAAAGGCTGAAAGTCTTTTCCAAAATGTCTTAAAAGAAAACATGACACTAAGTAGAGGATTAGTAGAAACAAATAATTTCTGTAATTGGTTTTTCCTGGGATCCAGATTTTAAAATTGAGCTATTATTCAAGACAGACGACTAGTATTAAATGACTTCTGAGTATTAATGATGTATATGACAGAAAATTCTTTTTGGCATTTAAATACATTGATTCTGTGAAGTCTGGGAAATTATAAGACAAGTATAGCTTTCCTTTTTTAAGGATCATCTCTACCATGTTTTTATTTAAATTTTTAAAAAATATATTTGATCATATTCTTTTCCCTTCTCAAATCCCTAAATATCCTCCCCAGCTCCTTATCTACCCAACTGCGTGGGATCTCTCTCTTCCTCTTTCTTAAAAAATAAAATAAAAAAACCCACAAAATCAAAATAACAAAACATATTACACACACACACACACACACACACACACACACACACACACACACACAGACAGAGTCCATTTTCTGTTGATTAACTCTACCTTGTATGGGGCTACCCTGAGTGTGGTTGACATACCCAGGAAAATCCCATTTTCTGAATCTTTTCAGTGTTTAAGTCTACAGAAAGAGAATGATCCAGAAGTCAAATTTGAGCACTGGGTGCTGCTTCAGGATGACAATTGCTTTTCTTGTCAAAGGTTGAATTTATAGGAGAATATGTAGGAAAGGTGGAAGACAGAAGGTTCTTATTCCCATTAACTTCTCAGAGTAGTACCTTTCCATATGCATTAAACATCCTTAAAGGAAATCACTTATTTAATCCTTTGCACTATGCAGTTGATCCTAGGTTTCTATGTTTTCCACCATAACAAACTCCATTGCATGAAAGCCCCCACTTAATATTTGCTTTGCAGGTCCTGTGATGAATGAGGTTATGTTCAGACATACTCAGGGCTTGTAAGACAGGCAAGCTTATTGGTGGCACTCCAGTGGCTGTCAATTTGTTAATAGGCTTCTCCCAATCATCAGACTGAGCTCAGGGACCCCTGTGGGGCAGCTGGAGGAAGGATGGGAGGAGCAGAGGAGGACTGTAATCCTATAGGAAGAACAACATCAGCTGGCCTGACTACCCAGTGCTCCCAGGAACTAGACCACAAACCCAGGAGTATAAAGAGCGGGCTCCAGGGCTCCAGATACCTATGTAGCAGAGGATGGCCTGTCTGACATCAATGGGAGGGGAAGACCTTGGTCCTGGGGAAGGTGGAAGGTTTGATGCCCCAGAGTAGAGGGATGCTGGAACATCCCTGGGGAAGGAAAATGGGGGTGGGGGGTGTTCTCATAGAGGCAAAGGGGAGGGAGGAGAGGGCAGATGTGGGATAGGGGATTTGTAGAGGAGCAACCAGGAAGTGGGATATCATTTGAGATGTAAATGAATGGAATGATTAATTTAAAAAAAAAAGGCTTCTCACCCAGATATCTCAAAACACGGTGAAGAACAGTTTTCATTTTTTAAAAATAATGTATACATAGACAATATTTTAGTTCTTATGCTATTGTTTCAGGTCTAGTCTCTCCTAAGAGGTGAGCTGAGGCATTCTAAATCTCTTCAACCAGATGAGCTTCCCATCTGGCTGGCACCAGGCCTCTGCTTTGAATTCTCCAGCATCAGATTGCTGGGAAGATTCTAATTTCACGAGGGCCATTGTTTCAACAGTCTGATGGATAAACGGAGGGCCACGCATAACTCTGTAGCATCTCTACCCCTGCTGAAATAGTTCTAGCAGATTTGCTTTAACAGCAGAAATGAATTTTCTTTCCTTTTTTTTTAAAAAAATTATTTTTATTCTTCTCTCATATATTACATTCCAAATGCAGCTTGCCCCTTTCTGCACCCCACACCCCAGCTCGCCTTGCTTCTCCTCAGATCCACCCCACCTCCTCCTCTCACAGAACAGCATGCCTCCTAGGAATATCAAGGAAATATTGAATAAAAAGCTACAATAAGACTAGGCACATACTATTACATCAAGGCTGAGCTAGGTATCCCGGTAGGAGGAATGGGGTCCCACAAATAGGCCAAAGAGTAGGTAAGCCTTGGTCACATTGTTAAAATTTCCATAACACCAAGCTACTCAGCTATTTTATATATATATATATATATATATATATATATATATATATATANTATATATATATATATATATATATATATATATATATATATATATACATATATGTATATATGTGTGTATTACAAAATTCATATATAATACACACATATTATATATATATATATATATATATATATATATATATATATATATATATGAGTGAGAACAGGCTCCCTGCTGAGAACAGGCTCCCCAATCGCTGCTGGTTTTCCTTTTTAAGATTCCAGATTAAACCATTTAATCAGGCCATAGGGCTGGCACTGGCTACTTTGAAAGACTCTAAAGTGTAATTTGCTCTAGAGCAACGGGAATGAACGTAACAGGCAAAACCCATTAAGGTTCTGCAGGAAACCTTAAGAACTGCCCAGACTGTAACTGTAAGCTTAAGTTTCTTCTCAGCTCTTGGCTAGGCTCAAATGACTTACATAAAAATCTCAACCAAATTCCAGGGCTGCTGTTTGGTGACATTTGAACACCATACCAAATGAGGATCAAGTCTTCTCTTGAAGGATTTATCAATCAGAGGGTTGGCTATAGGTGTATTATCAACGATTTTCAATTCTAGCCCCTTTTCATTCTAACCTCCTCAAAGGGAAGCAAGGCAGGCTTTGCATATAGGTAACCTTTAGGGAAAATTAGAACAGGTTTTCTCTCCTGCAGGGTGGTAACAGATTTGAGTCTTCCTAGCTTACCTCTGACAGTTTGTGCTGGCGACAATGCCGTTTAAAACAGCAGATGGTTACTTGCATATCATAGGAAGGGGGAAAAGAAGCAAGTGATACATCAACTGGGATCACAGCCCTGGGAAAACTTGCACATTTCAGCAAAAGCTACAGAGACTTGAATGTTTATAAGCAATAAGGAACAGGAGAGTGAACAGGAGGCACAAACCTCAGTACAAAAAGGGAAAGGTTAATGTGGCAGAAGGTGTGGGCCTGTTACTCTTCCCCGAGGAAAGAGAAAATGCATTTGATAATTTTGTTGCTGCATAATGTGTACAACTTCAGAAAAGGGCATTGTGGACATGGAGTTCTTAGTGAAGCAGAGAGAGTCGCCATCGCAAGTTCACAACTGGGAATACATTAGCGCTGCATTTAGAAGGTGCTTCACCTCTGCACACACAGTACAGCCCGCAATCAGCTTCCCTTTGTCTTCTTCTCATACACTGCTGAGTTCTACCCCCTTCCCATCATGAATCTATATCAATTAAGCAGGTTGGTAATTAAAAAGAAAAACCTTCTTTAACATACACAACCAATGTCCTGATATCCCTGGGAGCAGAGTCTTAATAAATGACTAGAACCTGGGACTTGTTATAGAGGCAGGGGAGTCCATTACGCTTAGAGATGGTTCAGGGTAAAAGCCTGTATCTCCTAGGATTTTCATGCTGACTTTGAATAATCTTTATGTTCTCGCTACTATGAGTGGAGATAATAATAGTGACCTGCCCCTCAGGTTGGCCGTGAGGGCCGCAGCAACAGTTCTACTGACAGCTTAATGTGATTTATTGTGAACCGATAACAGTTCGGAGCAGTGTCTTCAGATTCCCTTCACTTTAATAATTCAAAGTCTCTCCTCTTCTAGCAGATGGCTTTTAAAATTAATAAATGGTAAATAGCTGGCATTTGGTGTTTGCCACATGCCAACCATGGCTCTTAAGTGTTTTTACAGTCTTGTTTCCTATACTGTGGTGAACACATTCGGCATTACCCCTGCCTTAGATGTGTAGCAATGGAGACACAGATAAATGAGGAAGATTGACCTATACAGACAAATAATGAGTGGCTCGAGGAAACCAACTTCAGTCCCAGGCTGTCTGGCTCCAGGGTCCACACCCTTACCTCTTCTCTACATGGCTTGCTTCCTGTGTTTGTTCTGACATTAGTGTATCTCCAAGCTTCACTGGTTTCATCTCAGCCAAACCCTGAGTCAATGCACATTCCCAATTCTTTGGACCAGTGTACTTCCCATGACCTCTTGTCTAGTAATTCTACCTTTTCACGTAACTCTAATTTGTCACATTTCATTGGCTTTTCAGATGGTTTCCAAACAACCAACTGCTTCTTGCTTTGGAGATGAGTAAGTGCCTGCTTGAGAGTTAGTGGACTTGCATCTTATCCTCCTTCTTCCCTGCCCCCATTCACAAATAATGCATCAAGAAGACAGGCTCCATTCCAACCATCAGCATATACTTACTATTCAGTCTTTTTTGTCAACTTTGATTCCCCCACTGGGACTGTTTACAGGGGGTTCCTGTGAACCTGGCAAGGGTTAAGACCTCTTACTAGAGGTTGGTGTAAGAAGATCATGAAATCAGTTGTTTCTGGCAAAGCCTACATTAGGATACTTTATAGAAAACTATTATTTATGATGATATCTAGAAAACAATAAATGATATTTACTGGAATAAAAGATAGTGGTTTTCTTTTACTTCTATTTATCTCTTGGGAGCTGCCTTTGATTACCTGAGTTAAATGGCTAAGTTTTTAGTATACATTTTTTTTATTACTATTCTTTGAATAACTATTTAGTTCTCTAGTTTTGATGACTATGTTTTCCTTCTTTTGACGTTTTATTAGCACTGTTCTTTTTTTCTACGAACAAAGGATCTTAGGGAGAAATTCTTTCAAAGGAAGTGGATAATTACCATAACAATATTCATGACCCTCATTCTTTAAAAAGTGGTTGACATTTAAGAACTAGTAGGACAGGTTGTCATTAAACTGCAATAATTACACATGGACTTTTGAGATAATTGCTAATTTAAAATTATTCGTGTTTTGGTACTATATAGTTTTTAAAAGTATATGCCTGCTTAAAGCCCTTAATGCCACAGGCCACAGGATAAATCAAACATGCAGGACAGCATCTTTCGGAGTGATTTGACCTGCCCAGTGCTGCTTTCTGTCTGGCCTTAATGCTCAGCACACACTACTCACTAAGCCTAAGGTAGAGGAAAGGCGCAATTCTTGTCTATTCAATGACTGCATGACTACCATGTGGGGAAGAAGAGGGTTAGGGGTGAGTTCATAGCTACTTTTCCCTCTAGGTCTCATGTTTGCTTAAGAACTGCACAGTAGTGAAGGTGTAGAGTTCCACACACAAAAATTATAAAAAGGAGGAGGACAAGGGATATAGAAACAAAAGCAATCTGTACTTCTGTTACCCAGTTCAAAGATAGCAGCCTGGCTTGGGGGTGGTGTGGCAGCTGCAATATAACCATAGTGCCAAACCTAAATACTGATTGAATCCGAGATGTGCTAGAAGCTACAGTAGATCACATGTGTATATAATATATGATATCTTATATATCACATATATATATATATATATATATGATATACATACATCACACACACACACACACACACACACACACATATATATATATATATATATATATATATATATATATATATATATATATATATATTAGACATTTTACAGAGGAAGGCATATTTTAAGCATTTGGTTCATAGATATTGAGACTGCTATGTTCCAAGAGCACAAAATAAATTCGTAAATTGGAGAACAAGAAGTTTTAGTAATATATTTTTACTTCTATGACAGTAAGCTTCAAGACCAAGAGAAAAAAGTTTCAGTTTGAGTTCAGTGATAGGATAAACCTATATACACATCTGAAGCAGCCAGATGTGAGGAATTATAGACATGCAAACTTTTTAGATAAAGCAGCAATATTATCAGGTATAAATGTTAATCTCCGTCCACAAAAACCCTAAGAAAACACAAAGGAAAACATGTGAGGAAATATCCAGGTATCCCCTGATCAGTCAAGGTGATATCTAAAACAAATCATCACAGATTCTTTCTGAGTGAGCTATGTGGAGAGGAAGTATATTAGTATATTACATGAACATAACTTAAACAGTCAGAGCTTATTCTAGCAGTATAAGCCTAATTTTAAACACTGTATGGCTATGTGTAAATAAATATAGAACATCTGGCAGGTATTAGTAATTGCATATAGGATGTGTCTGAATGTGCCTTTTAGTTTTTTTCCATTTATTGATTGATTCATTCTTTCATTCTCATTCACTCCCTTCATATCCCAATAGCAGCTCCCCAATTTACTTCCAGTCCCCCCTCACACAGCCCCTCCCTACAACCTGTCTCCTTCATCTAGGAGAAACGGGAGGTCCCTCCAGGTACCACTTCATCCTGGCACATCAAGTCAGTGCAAGACTAGGAACATCCTCTTCAACTTAAGGCCAGATAAGGCAGCCCAGTTAGGGGAACAGGATCCACAGGCAGGCATGGGAGTCAAAGCAAGCGCCTGCTCCAGTTGTTAGGGGACACTCATGAAGACCAAGCTGTCCATCTGCAGGGACATATGTGCAGGGAGCCTGGATATTCTCTTTGGTTGGTGATCCAGTCTCTAAGAGCCCAGTTTAGCTGACTCTGTTGGTCTTCTTGTAGAGTTCTTGTCCACTCCAGGTCTCTCAATCCTTACTCCAACTCCCCTACAAGACTTCCCAAGCTTGGTCTAAGACTTGGGTGTGGGTCTCTGTATCTGTTTCGATCATTTGGTAGGTAGAACCTCTCAGAGGACAGTTATGCTAGGCTCCTGTCTGTGAATCCAAGCTGACAGATACAAACATAGCCTGAGGACCCAAGGTAGTTGAAGGAGGAGGCAGCCAATGCAATGTGTTCCTATTGATTCTCTCAGGACAGCTGGTACATCCCATCTCATCACCAAAACTGGCAGGGGTTACTCCTGCATTCATTGATGTCCATCTCACACAGAACACTTGTGTATCTAGGTTAGCAGTGGCAAATATAGCTATTAACAGTGGATCCCAATCGTGTCTACTTGGTGCCACATGTGAGGATGCTCTTGGGCTTACTTCTGTGACCATACACCTGCATTCCTTGGAGACCACTGTGATCTCAACTTTGATGAATGAGCCAATCAGCTATGTCTCCATGGAGATCTATGTGTGGATGGAGGAAACTCCTACTGTGACTGCACGGGTAGTGGATTCACAGAGACACACTGTGAGACTTGATGCCTCTTTGTTGGTTAAATCCTTATCACAATAATACAACATGTGCCAGTTAGTTTCAAATGTCAACTTGCCACAATTCATAACCAGAATGTAAGATCTTCAATAGAATAATTGCCTAATTCAGATTGGCTTGTGAGTGCATATATGAGCACTTGTCATCATTGTTAATTGATATAGAAGACCCAATTCATTGTGGCATTGTGGGCAGCATCATTCTCTATCAGGGGGCTCTTGATCTACACCACACAGGCAAAAGGTAGATGGAAGCAGGCAGAAGACTAGAAACCAGTAGCATGCATTTGTTCCCTTCTGTTCAAAAGTGTGGCTGTAATGGTACCAGCCACATAACTTTATGTCTCACTGAACAACTGCAACACAGAATTGTAAGCCACATAAGACAAGACAAGCTTTCCTCTCCTAAGTTGCTTTTGGGTAGGGTATTTTATCACAGTAATGAGAATGAAACTAGAACAACTTATAATTACATATTTTATTTGTAAACTCTACTTTTATTTATTCTATGACTTCTCAATATTTCAATTTGCTATAAATTTAGAACTCAGTGTGTGGGGGGTACTGTGAAGGTTATAAATGTTTTAAATCAATTCATAAAAATAAGACATCATTAATTGTGGTCACCATCAATAGGTAGTTCACATATGGGACTAAACTTTGAACTACTGAGATGTTATTCAAATCTTCCCATATGTAGGAGTCTCAACTGTGAAGCAGATTAATAGCATTGGTGTCAGAAGTTTTTAGATGGCCTGAGTAAATATTATATGTTAAATTTCAAGCATAATAGAATGATATTCTGAGACTAATCATTATTTTTATTTCTACCAAGGTTTAGACACATCAATTCAAATTTACTATGTAAATTCAGATATTAGTATGCGTATACAAATACATGATAAAGTTTTCTGGATGATTCTGTACATGTAAGCGATAACATAAGTAAAGAAAATTCATCATACTAATTGATATTTCACTGGAAGCAAAACACTTCCATTCTAGCTACATATTGTATGAAGCATGATATATAATAAGAGTACATGTAAAGAAATGTATCTGCCATTCACTGTTATTCCAATTACTTAAAATTAGAAAATAGCTTTTACACTTTTCAGTGAAGTAGACAATTATAAAAAACAATTCTTTAGAGATTTTAAGTAAACAATTTAAGTGGGTTTGGAGGGATTCAAATTTAATACTTGAGAACAATATTACTTACACTTGGTCCTCTGCTGGTTATATGTTTCCACTAATACTGTTTTACTAAAATGTAGTTTCTCACATAAATCTTATTTAAAAAATCCTAGTAACTGTAACTGCTGTTGCTATGTTACTAATGAGTGAAGTTTATCTGTGACTCAAGGGGTTAGATCCAGACACTGGAGCCAAATGGCTTAGACTCAGTCTGGTTTTATCACTTTCCTGACCAAGCCAGGGAAACATCTCGGCCTCCGTGTATATTGGTTTCCTCATTTTGATGGTAGATACTGTAATAGCTCCCATCTGACATGCAAGCTGTGAGGAATGAGTGGCTTGAACCTCACAACTCCACACTGGGGATACAATATCTAGATTAGATTAGCCCTGGCACCAGGGAGAGCTATTTACCTTGACAGTAATAACAAAAGTAGTGATTACTACTGCAGTATTGTTATTTGCAGGAATACAGAAGAATTGAAATTCTGAGCTTCTTAATGCATAACGTTTCTTAAGACCAGTTCTACTGCAGTGTTCTAGGCATGGTAGAAAGTTCTTTATACATTTGTAAGCTTCCAGTCACTCCAAACAGCTCAAAAAGCAGACTTGATGATTGTCATTATCTTTTTAGGTGAGGATACTGAGGTTAATAGACTTAGCTTGACTATTTAATAATAGAGTTTATCCCGATGAAAAAGATGAAAATATCTAATAAAATAATTTTAAAAAAGAAAAAAATAGAGTTTATCTTCTTCATACCCACAACAATTAAAGGCATTTTAAAAATATTCAACACATTTTATAGTTTCATTAGTTACATGCCTAAGAGAAAAAAATAGCAAACTGAGTCTTTGCTTGTATCATCATTTGTTCTTGTTCTCTTGGACCACTAATGCTAAATACAAAATGTTTGAAACTTTAGATGATCAAAAATTGGAAATTAGGGGGAATTAAAAACTTAAAAGTTTAAAACAGCTTTAAATTAAGCATTAGATTTAAAGTATGATTAGATTTCTAAAGTGATAACTGACTCTCATTTTTAATTTAGCTATCAAAATTACAGGACCTAGCTCTATAAACAGCTCAAGATTCCGTCTTTTGTTGTCCCAGCCACTCACATCTTGGTGAATACTGGAACATGAAACTAGTTGAGTTGCTTGATTCACCCAAATAAATATTACTGTTTTCCTTCTTAAAAAAAAAAAATTCAACACAATGAAAATAAATGTGAGGTGAACTCCTAGAGTGCTGGAAGTCTAGTTTTAAAATTTAAAATTTGTTGGACACAGAGTTACTTTTGCAGATCATTTATTTTCTTATTTCCGAGATTTCACCACCATATTTCCTTCTGCTTGTTGATACTGAGAATGGCTCTCTGCAAACTCCATGTTTCATGAATGTCTTCTGACACTCACTGTCTTTGATACTAGGCACTAGGGGGAGAGGCGAAAAGGCAGAAATTCTCAGATGTTCTGACAAATTTGTCGCTCCGCTCCACTGAACTTGTTAACTGCTCCAAATCCTCCTTCCTTTGAGACCTCAACTTCTGGGTCCCCAAATCCATCTCCTATGGCTGTACTGCAGCAAGTATCCTGGATTGTTACAGCCAGTGTCCTCTCTTCCTTTTTGATCATTTTCAGCTCCTGAGCTGAATTTCCATCCCCCTCAATCTCCCAGGGAGTGTGAAATCAACAAAGAGTGACTTCCCTCAGAATTGTTCTCTCGAGTTCTGCCAAATTTCCTCCATCCTTTGTGATTCTGCTTAATAATTTTCCCTTGACTAACCCTCTGCTTGTCTGTAAACTCTGTCTTTAATGTTTGATAACAAGAGTGAAGCAGTTCAATTTTTCTCTATTATAATATGATCCCAACATTAAATCTATCACTATTGGTTTTACCTTTTTCTAGGTCTTTTTTGACAGGCCCTTACCTTCCATCCTGGACTGTTGAAGGAAGTATAGTTTCATTCAAGTCTCTAGAGGCACAGACTCTTCCATAGAGGTACCTCTACCTGCCTTATTCAAGAACTGTGAGCTTTGGTACTCTGCACTCTCTCCCTGGTCCTCTAGATTTGTGAGTGCCTCAGTCTTATTTTACTTAAGTCCTAGAAATTATGATGATTATGTGCTTCTGTGTAATATGTGCTTTGGATTAAATTTTCTTTTGTTGAAATAACTTTTGTGGTTCCTTTCACCTCAAATAGCCACTGAGTGATGGGTTAACTGACTCAGAGAAGTGTGACAGCCAATTCATGAGAGATAGAAAAGTTAACATTGGACCAGGGACATCAAATCACAGCCTTCAGAGAGTGTCAGAAGAGAATTTGGCTCAGAACTTTCCATGTTCCACACTGAAAACAGGCACTCACATTCTGATGTCATAGAACACAGCAGGTTCATTCTGTGAAAGAAATGAAACAGATCAGTCCATTGAAATGGTCCTGGAGAACTGTCAGCATTGGAGACAACAGAGCTTGTAAAGTGTTTATGGGAGGATAATTGGAAATGGGAAGATTAAATGCAAATTATCAAATTATCCTACTGAAAGTGCCATTGCTCTTACTTAAAACTCTCAAACAGTAGACACAAGGCTCTTTTATTTGAACTTACTCAGGAGGAGAGATACTGGCCCTGACATTTGGTTTCCCTCAAAGTAATAACTACAAAGACCACTAGACCACTTTATAGCTAGTCAACCCATAGTGCAACTTACTTTTATTGAACTTCTAATCAGACTTTTTTGTTGTTGTTGTTATAAACTCTTCTTTGAAAATTCCATGCATGTATAAAATGAATTTTCATCAAATTTACTCCTCCTTTCGCTCTCTAACTCTCCTCAAGGCCTCCTCTTCACATCTCTCTCCAAACTTTATATTTTCCCTTTCTAATTTTTAGTTAATTAATTGATTTTTAAGTATCTGAGTCCAATCAGTGCTGTACATATGTGTGGGGTCATCCACCGAAGTATAAATACAACTACCAGGGGTCACACTGTTAAAAAAAATAATTCTCCTTCTCCTAACAGTAATCAAATGTCAATAGCTCCTTAGTCAAGAACGGGACCTAAGAAATGTTTCCCTTTTCATTCTAGAATTGTTAAGTGTTTTAACTTTGTGAAAGTTTTGTATAAGTAACCACGACTGCTGTGAATTCATTTGTAGAACAGCCATATCACATCAAGAGAACAGAATGGCTCTCTACCCATTCTCTTCCTTTGGCCATTACATTTCTCCTGCCCCTTCTCCTGAACTGTTTCTTGTACCTTGTGTATGAGGGCAATATTGATGCAGGTACCCCATGTATAGCCAAGCACTCATACTTAATTTCAATACTGTCAAGAATAATGATCTTTCCACTAAAATTATTACCCTGTGCAATTAGAAGTTTGCATGAACAAAGTTGGAAACAACATAAATTTATGGGTACAAACATAAATCATAAGAAGCCAGATGGTCACCATGATCATGTTAAAAAAATTCACCATCAGAATTTCTGCTGTAGGGCATGACTTACTGAGCCAGCAGTTTTAGCCACATTTCTGGTAGCAGGCATGCATTTCTACCCATGGAACAGAGTCCAGAATCAATTATCAGACTGATTGGTTTCCTCAATAAACGGTACTACCACTATGGCACATCTTGCCTGGAAAGTTAGTGTTGTAGCATATAGGGTGCAGTGTTAGATAAAACTACTGATGCTCACATGTCCTTAGCAACTGATACAGCACCTTCCAGCACTTTGGAAGCTAACCATCAGGGAGAATATTTTGGTCAGCTCAAAACAGACTTTTTGGTGCTCTATAATAAAAAGATGTGGTGTCTTCAGCTTGTACTATTTTGGATGCCTCTGAAGCCTCTTTGACGTAAATAATAACTATCAGAGCTTCTTTGTGCACTGTTTATTTTAGTGAGGGCTTCCTTTGTCTCCCTCTTTCATGATTTCCATCACTCTTCTATTCACCTGAGTATTTCTGTCCCCGTTATTCTCTGTACTTTCATCTGTACTCTACTCTGTTCACTTCCTAAATTAATTTCTAATGGCCCTCTCTTAGACTTATTAGTCTTTATAGATAATAAAAGAAATGCACCAATGCACTTAGTAATGTAGAAATGGTATAATGCAAATGGAATGAAGATCATTAAAAATGTTTACAGGCAAAATTGTGCTTGATTTTCAAAATGACGAAATGAATGCCTGGCAGACTCGGGGATTTAGTAAAATGACCACATGTTGTTGAATGTGTGAAAACGGATGTATTAACGTGAAAGTGTCTACTTGGTAGGGTGTTTACATCACGTATGGTACACTCTGCTGGTCCTTCATCTCCTCTTTTCCTCCAACCAGTGATGACACTGTTTTCTTGCTGCTATAGCTCAGGATGGGCTGAGCCTACTCAATTTCACTCTCTGACTGTTTGAAGTAAAGTGACAATAGGCACAAGGATCAATCAGGCATGGCTCTGGTATTTGTAGCTGAACACTCAACTCTGTCTTATGAGATTGTTCAACTGATAAAATAAATCCCTGGCTTGCTCTGAGCTTATGTGTTTCACTATATGAAACACAGTGAAGGAGAGAAAGCAACAAATCTAGACTTCTGTGCTATTTTTAAATTCCATACTTTAGGCTTATTTAATGCCAGTTTATTAATGTACCTCCATTGGTTTGTTTATTTCATATGATAAATTATTTTCAGCTTATGAATTTTCTTCCTTTCATTAGGGTTAACAATATCAACTAAAATAATCAGAATAATTTTTATAAAGAGTAAAAGAAATATTTGGGAAAATGAAGGGGGCAGATAGGTTGTGTAGAACATAATGTTTGAAAAATATAACATTATATACAATTAAAAATTCTATAACAAAACATTATTTTATACTGTTGATCTGTATTTACAAATATTTAAAATGCAATCCATGATAAAAAAAAAAAGAGGTAAAATCCAATAACTTCTGTTCTACAAACTTATGGTCCACTAGGAGAAAATTAATTGAGTAGCCTTTGGTCATAAATTATATTCAATTAGACATAGCATTAAATATATAAACAGCTCAAATTGCAGGCTTGTTTGGAGTAATGATAATAGCTTTAAAATGGAAGGATCAGATGAGAGTTGAAGGCAGAAGACAATGAAAGGGAGAGGACAGTTCATTTGCAATAGTGAGGGCTTAAAAAGAATAAATTAATGAAAAATTACTTTCTATGATAATAAAAAGACAAAGAATGATCAAGAAACCAGGATAGAAACCAATAAAAATGCTGTTGCAAAATACAATTCACACTGAAGGCCCCGATTTCTATAAGCATGCAGTCCTAGGCTTATATTCATTTTAATTACTATGATTTGTTCAAGCTACTAGACTTAAAATTAAATGAATCTACTATTTAGTTATTTTTCAGGATGCACGATAAACTAATTTTAAAAGATATAGAGGGAAACTTGTTACAAGATAACTAAATTTGTAAGAGCTCTAAAATGTTGGCAGTGGGTTATGAACTAAGGTTTAGAGAGCATCGTAGCAGATCTTTAATATGGTCCTTTAAGGTTGTTCTAATTAGGGTTGCTTTTCAGAGAAACTTCAGAGAGGTTCATAACTTGTCTATAATTCCAGAGTTAGAAAATAAAAGTTAGGATTCAAGTCAAACTCTATTGTAGAGGGATTTTAATCCAGCAACATGGCTGCTCTGGCAAAGGATCACATGCAAATCTCTAGTTCTTTGTGATCTGGCTGGAATGGAGACATGTTCTTAGTACACACCTTTAATCCCTACAGCGAAGGTAGGCTTATTTTGTAGATGCAAGCAGTGGTGGTTGAAAGTGGCATCTAATTGAGGGGCAGACAAAGTGATGTATCAGAGAAAGATTTGACAGAATGAGGCAGAGATAGTATAAGCCCAGCTCTCATGAGAACAGTATAGGAGAGAGAGGTGACTTAAGAAGGCAGCATAGAGAGAGAGTCAAAGAAAAGACAGTTTTACCATGACCATTTTACAGAGAGATGTTGCAGGTGAAGACAGATAATGAGAAGAAGCCAGAAGATTAGAACACATTGCCAGAGTTAGTCTGTGGCCAAGCAGAAAAATTCAGTCAGAAACCCAGGGAAGCCAGTTTGAATCAATCTGCTTGGAGAGTATCTTGGTCAAGAGTAACAGAGTTGAAATAGCCAGCCATAGTCTGAGAAAGGCAAGAAAGGGTTAATTTATTCTGTAGTAAGCCTTGGAGACAACAATTACATCTGTCAAATAATAGTTACATTTACATTCTATATTATGTCCAATGTATCCTGTCATGGCCAAATTGAAACTTACGTCTCATTTTATTTATTTATTTATTTATTTATTTATTTATTTATTTATTTATTTATGTGTCATTTTTTGGGGGGGGTGGGTTTTTTTTGCTACATTGTATGAAAATGCTATGTAAATTTTTAAAAAGCATGTAAAAATTGTGATAGGAAGTTAAAATAAGCTTTTGTGCTCTGAAAGCAGGATGGAGGAGCTTTTGTTGGTTTATTATTATAGTGAGCATAGGGCAGGGCACACTGATCATGGATAATTCAATAGTACATTTTTATGTTAATATCATATTAAAATTATTATTTCTAAATGTATTTCAGTGATGCATTAATATTAAAGTTAATTTATTCTAACTGAATGGAGGCATTGTATGATGACTCTATTTGATATTTGATATATGTAATAGGATTTTTGTTTTCAAATACAAAGTTCACTGTGTATTCTATTGTCAGCACATGAAATGATTCTCCAAATGGCTATATAACACGATAGATGTAAAATTTCCTTGCAGTTTAAAGACAGTTACCGGGAAACATAAGGAAATCTAAGAGGTCTTCTAGATATATACAACTTAAGACGGTCATCCCTGATTAAAAGTATCTATGTAATTTCAAATACAAAATAATCTAATTTAAAACAATATTATTTATATCATCCATTTCTGAAAACACTTTACAATTAAATATGACGATTTTCCATAGTTAACAATGTGAATCTTGAACATTGTCTTCATTCAAGAAAGTTCTCCTGGATAGCACTGATGGGAGACAGCATGAAGAGCACTTGTAATGAAGAGCCAAGGAATCATTTCTGTAATTTACTTCAAGAACCAAAGAGAATGAATTAGACCTAGCTCATCACTCACCTCTTTTCTTTTAAAACACTTTAGAAAATGTGGCCAGGCATTGGATGCCATGGGTGACAAAATTTTGCAGAATGCTTTGTTGTCATGCTAATATAATCCCTCACCTTTTGTCTCCTTCAAAGTGAAGGAACTCTTTAAGAAAGTTATTTGACAACAATATGAATTAACCAGTACCCCCCAGAGCTTGTGTCTCTAGCTGTATATGTAGCAGAAGATGGCCTAATCGTCCATCACTGGGAAGAGAGGCCCCTTGGTCTTGCAAACTTTATGTGACCCAGCACAAGGGAAGGCCTGGGCCAAGTAGTGGGAGTGGGTGGGTAGGGGAGCAGGGGTGGGGGGGGTATAGGGAACTTTCGGGATAGCATTTGAAATGTAAATAAAGAAAATTTAAAAAAAGAGAGTTATTTGAATATATATACACATATCAAGAGTGTGAGCAGTAAACACATTTTTTTCCTTACAAACTCTAAGACTAAAAGGAGCAGTGACGAGGCAAGGAGAGTAAATCCTGTCTTGGCCATTTCTCCCACATGTATCATAGTGGTAACCCATCATGTCAGTTTCTGCCCCAGTGACAAATGATTTAATGCAGCTATTTAACATGTAGTAAGTGCTTACAGCAGTTATAAACCATGCTATAAGGTCCCATTTATGCACCAATTATTATTGCTATTACTTATATTAGAAGAAGTAGACCCTGTCATAGGAAACCACAAAAGCATCCCAGAAAATCGCCTACCAATCCATCATTGCATAAATATGCAATATTAAAGTTTAAATGGTCTATCCTATGATGATTTTTGTCCTCCTTCTACTTCTAGATTCTAAGGAAGCTCTACATCTGACTTTCTAAGGACCAAAAATGAGACTCAAGAGTATAGAGCTGGTGCTGGAAAGATGATTCAGTGGCCGAGAGCCTCTTTTCTTGTAGAACAACGGTGACTTTCCAGATCCTACATCAAGTGGCCTTATACCTCTTCTAACTCTAGCTCCAGGGGATCAAATGCCCTGTTCTGGCCTTTGTCGACACCTTTACTCATAGGCACATACCCATACACATGAACATTAATAAAATAAACAAATGAAGTCTTTAAAAATTTATACATGATAATAACAATGGGTGAGATATACACTAAGAACAAAAACCTGTCAACCAAATATGGGTAACAGTTTGAACTGAAGACTGAAGTATCATAGTTTTTCTTACCCATCTTCTCTCTCTCTTACTCTCTCTCTCTCTCTCTCTCTCTCTCTCTCTCTCTCTCTCTCTCTCTCTCCTCTCTCTCTCTCCTCTCTCTCTGTCACCTCTCCTTTTTCCTCTATCCCTCTCTTTCTTCCTTTCTGTAATTCATTCTTTTTGGTTCTTGAAGTAAAAGTTCAGGTTTTAATGTATATGTAAGCAAAAGAGGAAAGGAAAAAACAGAGGGAAGGGAGAGTCAAAATTCTGAAGATAGTCACCAAGAGGGAGTCTTTAAATTAAATACTCTCTCTTTTGTTTATTTTAAAGACTTCTAAAAGCTATAGACACTACCCAACTTAAGCAGTGTTCTCCACACTCTTTTCCAGTTCCTTTTTTTGAAAGCAGATTGTAATGTATAAGCCAAAATAAACCATTTTCTCCCCAAGTTGCTTTTGGTCACTGATTTACCAAAGCAACAAAGAATTAAATGGAAAAAAAAATCCCCAAGTAAAAAATATCTTTAGAGGAAATTCAAAGTTTAGACATAAAATGGATAATTCTGCCCATTCTCTCTTACTTGTAACTAGGTCAGGAAGTTGTTCATAAGGAATACTGGAAGTTTAAATAGAATGAGCAATATATATATATATATATATATAAAATAAAATAGAGTTGCTATAAAAAAAATTAAACTTCAAGCGACTATTCTCTGCAACTACAGTCACTGTCAACATTAATCATTTTGTCTCATCTTCAGTGATGTTATTCACCCAATGAATTTCTTAGCCAGTTTCCCTAATGCTCGCTCATGACCACTAGCCTTATTCTGGCTTTCAGAGTTGTAACCAGGATGTCATATACCATTAACTTATTTGACCAAGGTGTACCTTTTCTACTGTATGTGATTATTTATTGTAATACATTTTGAAAACTTGGCTCAATAAAGAATTCCTTTGTTTTAGATGTGTGTTTGTGAGGTGCTATGACAGGGTTTCAAAATGTAGCTCTGGATGTCTTGAAACATCCAGAGGAGGTTTCACTATGTAGAGGAGGCACAACTCTCAACAAATTATACTTCAATTGAATCCTATTATTAGTCAAGAAAAAGGTCTACCCAAAGTTAATGTCAATGAAAATTTTATTATTGGAATAGAAAGTATTCTCAATTCAAAAAATCTTTTCTTTTTTTCTTGGATTATTTTCTTTATTTACATTTCAAATGTTATAGGTCAGAAGTTGGAAAGAACAATCAAATTATAGATACACCAAATGGATGAATGCCATATTCAACTATGTTTTGAGGAACATTTCTGAATTCTTTGCCATAATAGATAACTGTTTAACGATACTTACATTTCTTAAGAATTACACTATTGTTAGGGACTATCTTAGGGTTTTATTGCTGTGAAGAGACACCATGACCACGGACACCTGTTTAAATGAAAAAATTTAGTTGTGGCTGGCTTACAGTTTTAGAGGTTTAGTCCAATTATTATCATGGTGAGAGGCTGACACCTTGTAAGTAGACATGGTGCTGAAGGAGCAGAGAGTTCTACATCTTGATTACAAGGCAATCAGGAGGAGACTCTCTCCGGCAGCAGCCTGGAGGAGGTTCTGGATCACACTGTCCAGACTTGAGCATCTATATGAGATCTCAAAGCTCCTCCTTCCCTGTGACACACTTCCTCTAACAAGGCTTCACCTCTGGCAATAAGGCCACACCTCCTAATAGTACTAATTCCCATGGACCAAACATTCTCAAATGATCACTGATAGGCAGAAAAATGCTCTCCAACTTCCTACAATTTATCCACATCAACATGAAAAACATATTCACGTACTTTCCTGTGGTGATAAATAAGCACATAAATCTCATTTCTGGTGCTACCCAACTGACTCTGTTAGTTTATAAGGTCACTGGAGTCTGAAATCTGTGAACCATTTCTCTGTATGATAGGGCTTTATTCTTGCCTATACCTATTTTGATTTTCCTAGTTCATGTTCTTGGTACACTTTTTTCTCAAACTTGCTATGTGTGTAGCTTTTTATGTGCAAGTTGAGAGAGGCACTATTGCATCATTGTTACTCAGAGCCAGCTTCTTACCACCTTCTTTGTTTTTGTTCTCTTCTTTGTATATCAGGTCCATGTGTGAGAGAATCTTCTGAATGACAACAAAAGGAGGTGGGGGAGAGAGAGAGGGAGAGAGAGACAGAGACTGACACTCTTCCTTCATCCAGAGTTACATATGAGGCAGTCCTACAATTGATGTCAGAATTTCTGCCTTACAAATTTTCTATTTTTTGTAGTGATCATTATTTTCTTGCAGAAAATATTATTTACTGTTGCAACTGTATTTAGTATTAAGGAGGTATCTTTTTTTTTCTATTAGAAGCTATACTAGGACAAGGACGTTCTCTGTAGATATAGGCATAAACACACAATGAAATTTGACAATAATATATGTAAACATAAATGTAATATTTTATGTGTAACTATTTGCTATATGTATACATAAATAAATCTAGGATGCCAAATATTAATTCCTTTTTAACATTTATGAACATATTCAAGTATATAAATATTTGGCATTATTTTTCATATGTGCATACTTTTATATGCACATTTGTGCATGTATGTTTTAGTAAAAACAAATATATGTGCATATATGTAGGAGTTATTAATATATACATTCATTTTCAGTTCAGTGATCATAAATATGGTTATTCTTTTCTAAATTTTATTTGATAACTAATTCCTAAACTGACTTAAAATTTATATCAACACCTTTAACCAAGACTATCGAAAAGTACTACTTCATTCAGACTATAGGAAAATCAATAGAAGAACAGGATTTTTAACACTAATGGGCAACTCTACAAAGAAGCAGAACGTTGCTAGTAATATTTAATGGACAATGGTCCATTAAATTAAAAGTGTTTATATTCCAAGGCTTTTTTATTATGTACTATGTGTAACTGCCCACGGGTAAATATGTACGTTCATCAGCACACAAGAGTGAATGACACACAGGCTTTCCTCTCAAATAGCTGCCAAACAAGAAACAAATTTCATTTAATGTAAAGTAACATGCAAATCATAAGGAGATCCTTACCATACCAGGAGTACATACGCAGCGTTCCAGGCATCCAGGGAGATATAAGTATGGAGTCTTATTTTATTCTTTCTTGAACCATTGAAATGGAAACCTTTTTAAGGAACTTTTCCAACAGAAAAAATCTTTCTCTGAGCTGAAATAACTATGAAAGCCTATTAAAGTTTCTCATAGCAATTAAAGATATTTTGAAGTATTATAAATTTCAGAGCCATTATACTTTGAAATGCTGGATGGTTAAATTCTTATAAGATGATTATCAAAGCCTTGTTATTACTGAATATTTTAATGGGATTATTTCAGCAGAAACATCAAACTCAAGGGTTAATGAAATGGATATCAAAAGGACCACTGATCTGAAAAGAATCTCAAGCGCCCCAGGAATTAACATAATTTATGTTTATGATTAAATTAGGAATCATTAGCCTACCGCTACATTACAGGATAGAGCATGTTAAGTTTACAGAAGCAGTGATGTCATGGAGTCTTTAAAGCTCTGAAAAGAACAGAAAAAAAAAATTCATTTTGGAAAGATGGTCTAACTGTACTAACTGTAGTCAGCCCATGCAGCAACTCTGGATTTGAATTTTACTTGCTTGCAATTTGTCTATCTCTGGGAGGACAAAAATATTCCCATTCTTGAGTTGTTCTTTCTCTTAGCAGTAACAGATCCCATAATACTTTAACACTGTTTAGATCCTTATCCTTAGCACTGTTTCCCTTCCATAGGGACTGTAAAACCTCGTTCCTAATGCTTGTTCTGCCTTTGTTCTTCCCATGTCACCTTTAAAATACTTCTGAGAGTCAGTAACACTGCATGTGTCATCTCTTTAAGACTTTGTTTCTAACTCCATTTTGTATCCAGTTACACAATTATCACCTTTTGAATTTCAAGGATGAAATTCTTTCACTACTCCATGTATCACAATACCTAGGGATGCTAGCCTAATGCCTCTCAAAAGGAAAACTAGATTCTCAGGTGAAGAGTGCTGATTTCAAGCCATCTAACCAGACTTCACTCTTCTCCAATTTGTACCAGTGAGATTTCATAAGGCAGTGAATGCTGAATTGCAGGTATTCCTAAATCTTAATCTTGGACATCTTTCAACATTTGCCTCTGTTCCATAAAATATTCATTGATGAACTGTTCAGTTATACAAAGTATCCCCACTTAGCTCAACCTAATACTTTGTTTCTTTAGTTTATTCCAAAGGGTTATTACTCATAATTCAAAAGCATATAGAAATTCTCTTCCTTCTATAATGAAAAGGCATTAAGATGAATGAAAAGATATTAAGATGGCCATTATGAAACTCTTTTACCTCTAGGTAAAAGAGCACAATAATGTTTTAGAACAATCTCTAGTATCTTTTGGGATGCTATTAATAGTTTCTACAGTTCTTTGCAAGTGATTATTCCTCAGGGTATATGCTAATTAACAGTCAAGGGAGGTCTAGCGTTAACACCTAGCTCTAGATGTGGTTTGGACAGAAAGTAGTGCCAGAGTATTATTACTTTCTTTCCTTGGCCACTATAATTTTGCTAATTCAATTTGAGGCTTCATTAGATATTTTTTTGGCTGTCTCATCATAAAGTTGGCATGTAAGGAATCGTAAAGACAACTTTATCCACCCAGTTATTTTTTTCTAGTATAAAAATTCAGACAAGTTTATTTTCCATCACCCTATAGTTGTCAAATTAATTTCAGAATTTAGACATATCTAATTTAATATAGTATGCACTTCACCCCTTTAATTAGAGCAGCATATAGAATTGAAACTATAGACTTCCAACTCTTGTCATTGTTCTTCTGTAATATTTTGAGATATAAAAGGATGTCTTTTATTCTAAAACAGGACACACTCATAGGCAAACCAAACTTGTGTTCAAATGCCATGAAAACTGCTAAGTCAATTAGAAACATTGAGGGTTAGGGTTAGGGTTAGGGTTAGGGTTAGGGTTAGGGTTAGGGTTAGGGTTAGGGTTAGGGTTAGGGTTAGGGTTAGGGTTAGGAAAGAAGGTCCAGCAACAGGCCCAAAGTAGGATCTAGCTCAAGGGGAGGTCTCAAGTCCTGACACTATTACTGAGGCTATGGAGTGCTCACAAAAAGGAATCTATCATGACTGCCCTCCAAAAGACACAGCAAGCTGCTGAAAGGGTCAGATGCAGATATTTGCACCCAACCTGTTGACAGAAGCGGCTGATCCCTGTTGTTCAATTTAGGAAGGCTGAAAGAAGCTGAGGAGAAGGGTGATCCTGCATGAGGACCAGCAGTCCCAATTAATCTGAACCCCTGAGATCTCTCAAACACTGGACCACCAAACATACAGCATGCATCAGCTGATATGAGACCCTTAACATACATACAGCAGAGGACTTCCAGGTCTGTGTTCATCCAGAGATGATACACCTAACCCTCAAGAGACTGGAGGCCCCAGGGAGTTTAGAGGTCAGATGGGGTAGGGGGTGGGGCATCCATGTGTAGACAGTGTTTGGAGGGGAGGAGATATGGGATGTGGAGCCCTTAGAGGGTGCATGGGGGGCAGGGAATGGACTATGGAGTGTCAAAAATTAAATTAAAAAAAATAAAATAAAATATAAAAAGAAACGTTCAAAATTACTACAGAAAAATAATCTTAGAAAAGTAAATAACAAGAATAAATGAAAAGCTTATCTATTAGGAGTAGAAAGTATCAAATCTTGAGCATTATAACTTTAAAAAATATTATTTTTTGTGAAACATTCTTTTCTTCCCATCAGTTTACATGTCCTGAATGTCTTGCTCTGAAATCATATTGTTTGGCACCATCTGCAGTGACTCAATTCCAAATGTTCCTTTGTCTCCAACACGCATATTTTCAGTCCAATCAAGAGTTGACAACAGCACTTGGACCACCCAGTTCCTCTGCTCCTGATCCTTCAGACCCCAGTGTGAGACTTCAAAGTGGATGAAGATACCATCCAGCTTCCTTCCTGAGTAATCGTTCATTTTCTCATGAATCAGGGGAAGGGGGGTGTAGCTTCTGCTTTTTATAGATTCTGGCAGACTCTCCCTTAACTCTGATAAGAATTTTTTGGAAAATGGTACATTTAGCTTTGAGGAATGTTTACATAACTAACTGTACACGTCAGTGGAAAACCACTGGAGCTCCCTGCACGTTATTTTCTCATGGGAACATCACCACCTTCTTGATGTCTACCTTCATTTTCTATTCTTTAAATGTTAATGTAGACATGTTTCCCTAGCAGTCTATTTTGCTCATATGTTTTTGATATCTGATAGGTTTATTTTCTTTACGTGCTTCTGAAGAGATTAAGATCAGGTTTAAATATTTTGGATCACTCTACCAACTGAAATTGCTTAACGAGGTGATCTGTTTGTGTATGTATTGAAAGTGAGATAATTTATATGGTAACTGATAGAGTTGATCAAAAATTATTCTTTAAGAATTTTATATGAATATATAGTAAAACATGCTCACATCCTAAGGCTCCTTGGGTCTCCTCCAAATATTTTCCCTCCAACTTCGTGTCTTCTAGTCTATCATGGCAATGTGTTAAGTGACATCCACTGGAGTATAGTCAACCTTTTAGTTGCCCCATTACCAAAGAAGAATGACTCTCCCTTCTGATGCAGTGTTCAATGTCCAATAGCTCCTCAGTTGGGGAGCTTGAGATGGGATGTACTTCTGAACTCCTTTTTTCATGTAATAATTTTAGTTGACCTGATTTTATGCTGGTCCTGTACAGAAAATTACACCCTCACTGATTTCATGAGTTATGTCTAGAAGTCAGATCTGGCAAGTCACAGCACTTCTCCCAATCCTTGAACACTCTTATTTTCATTCTAATTCTTCTTTGTTGATATTCCTTTATCTTTGGTTAAGGTCTTGATAAAGATGCCCCATTTTAGGCTGATTACTCAGTCATTTATTTCAACACTTTCATCATTTATAAGTTCCTGTATTTACTGCTTCCCCTTACAAAAGGAAAAGTAGAGACCAAGGTTGATAGTATACTAGGCCTATGGTTATAACCTTCATATTTGGAAGGCAGCCCACAACAAGACTATTGAGCAAAATAATGATAATAGGTTCCACCCATGAGCATATGGCATTATTTTATTTTAATATTTACTATTCCTTTCTTAAAACATTGCTGTTTGTTTATTGAACAAGGCACTAGTTTTCTTTATCAATGGCAGATGATGTCTTACAGAAAATAATCCTATCATTGACTGTCATATCTCAAATCATAGCTTATCAACTGCCACTTTGATCTTCATTGTAACTTGCTCCTTCTTGCTTACTTCTCATTCTGTGTGTGAAGTGCATGTTTGCACTTTTTTGAACCTGTCCCTATCTTTCATATTAAACCCAGGTTCTAAACAGTCAGCATGCTTTCGTGTGAACCCTTTCTTATCTTTGCTTTTTTTTTTTTTTTTAATGTTTGTTGTCTAAAGCATGAAAATGCTCAGTGTGTACCTTCCTATGATAAACTTATTTAAATGTAGGTGATAGATTAGTGCTCATTACTTTACAGTCTTTTAAAATGCATAAAAACTTTTCACTGGATACAGGCAATGGAAATCTCTAAAGATTTGCTCACTTCTTCAGGGCCTCTGTCCTAAAACACATCTTTGTAGAAAACAATTTAAGTTTCTGAATGCTTTCAAAGTTCCAATCTTCAACCTATCCCCTTGAAAAGGAAATGCCATTCTCCAACTATCAGACTCAGCTTGGAAATCATCCTTGAGGACATTCACTTTTAAATATGGAAACTACAATAACTACAACACATTTCCTCAGGCAAACATATGCATATCCATATCTCTTTTACATACAAGTACTTTTCAAGTTTAACTCAAACACATTAGCCTGGTTCTGTCATATTATATATTTTAAATGTTTCAAACTGGGGAGTTGGATCTTGTAATACAGTCTCAATTAATAATTGACAAGTGAATCCCCGCTTTCTCTTTGCAGTTATGGCTGCATAATATTTAACTTCAATAACCTTTCTTAGAAATTCAAAGGATGTTGAATTTGATATTTTAATTTTGATTTAACTTAAGACAAGAGTTGAGATAAAATTACTTGATATTTCTTTAAATTCACACTATACACAACCAGACTTCTGAAAACTTGGGGCACTAATCTTTATATGTAAAGTGTTTTGACACTCAGTACTTATGGCTCTAGTGGGTTTTACCATGTAACTTGAATTCATATTTAAGAGAAAGAAATAAATCCTATCACATAATTATTTTCAAAAAACTAATTACTAATCATCCAGCAATGTGCAGCGCATCTATTAAGATTATGATGGTTCTATCTTGCAGTGTATGTGTGAGTTTGATTTTTATTCTCCCCTACTTGATTTGGAACTCTCTCTGACATAAAAAGCCTGCCTTCAGCACTTTTTGCAATATACACAGAGCTTAGTATGTTGCATAAAAGTTTATTGCACCAAACCGTGTTCAATTAAGTCTAGAGACAAAAATACCTGTTTTGAGGAGAGTGAAGTCTATTTTTGTTATGTTGTGTTATAATTGTCCATGGTAATATTCTTTAAAAAGTTTTGTCAATTTAAATTTAGGAATATGTATTCCACTCAATATTAGTCTCCATAAAAAGTTCTCTATTAAAATTACACATGTCTGGTCAAAACTGGCAAGTCTCAGTGCTTTCAAAAACTATTCATGTATAAACCACGTGATAAGAACTACCCAGCACCTGCTGCCTTTAGGCAAATTTTCAATCGAGATTGAATACACAGTATATCTGGAGAGTAGAAGTGTAAAATAATTTTGTTTGTCAAGATTGTCCAATTTATCTTCTTGATATACAGATATCTGTGTGAAATTCTCCAACACATCCTTAGTCATTGGCTATGTGACAAAACTTACCCTCCTTTCCAAAGAACTCATTCCATGTCCCCCTTCACACTGTACAGACATTTTAAAAACGGTCAAGTCATCAATCATATAATTGGTACGTATCAGAAGTTGCATTTTACTGATTAATGAGAAAGCAAATAAGATATTTTATTAACCCAAAATATATGGCCATTAAAATTTTAAAATGTTCAGATTAATTTTATCTTGAATTTTCATTTTCTTCATAGGAAAAAAATCAATGTTATCTTACCTTACTGGATTATTTGGATTTGAACCACTCTCAGAGTTCCCACTTTCAGACTTTTATGTTCTCTTCTGCCCTCAAACAGATGTAAGATGATCTGGTTGACAGAAACCTGAAGTCACTGAACTATAATTTAGGATCATTGAAGTCTTTTAGGATCATCAAAGCCCCAGAGGGTCCTTCTACTGAAAGAGTGACTAAGCTTTTCCATACTTTGGACAATGTCTCCACACAGAGGATTTAATCTGAGAATAAGACCTTAATATTTCACTTTTTTCTAATTTTCTTAGGAACCAACTTCTATTTATAAAAAAAAAAAAACAAGATTGTTTTGCAGTATAATTATGTTTTCAGGGTTTAAACTTTTTATTTATCACATGCTGATTTAGATGCTACTTGTATATTATAGTCACATTTAGGAAAGGATGTTAGGACTTCCCAAATCAATGATTATTCTGAGCTCAGCACAACTGATTCTTCCTTCATGTTTTTCTGATTAATGAGGGTACAGGTCTTGAATTAAAAATCAATCCCAATTTTCAATAAAACGCAAAATTACTGCCATAATTCAAGCATAGAAACTCATAATGTCTCTGTTCAAATTTCCAGATCAAAATTCCTTTTGTTCTTGTTGTTTTGAGGAGTTTTTAAATCTTTGCTTGGGTGTGAAATGGAACTGATAATGACAGGGTGATGGGAGGAGTTTCACACATTTTCTTTGACAGTGTGCCAGTGGATTCCATATATTCTTATTAATCTCACAATCATTCTACTTGTTTGAGATGGCAGGAGTGTGGGGACATCTATTTAGATTCACATACAACTCAAATACAGAGAAATATAGTTTCCTTTATAAATAATTACTTTTATATTTTAATGTATATGTATATTTGCTTATTTGTGCCTGTGTGCACATGTACATATGTGGAATTTGTAGGACAACCTTTGGTGTCATCCTCAGGAACTTAACTGCTTTCCAGACATGGTCTTTTAACCTTGTAAGCTCCTATTCGGCTACACTGAACAACCAGATAACACTTGAGTTCCTTTATTCTTTCCCTCCAGAGTGCACAAACTACTGTGCTTTATTTTATATTTTCTGTTTCTTTTTTTATCATTGGCAATAGGGATCAAAATTTATGTCCTTGTTTTTTCAAGACAGTCTTCACTGAGTGGACCAATCTTCCATCCTCAAGGAATAGACCAGGCTAGCTCCCAACTCCTGATCTTCCTCAGTATGTACCTATTAGTGGATACATTTACACACACACACACACACACACACACACACACACACACACACACACACACACTCACACTCATATAATTAAATAAAATTAAAATGTTTGAAATCAAGAATGAGGATAACTTTCCTTTGGGAATGAGATAAGATTTCCTTGACTTCAGAGAAAGGGAAAGTAAAAGAAAATATGGAACATTGTTGAGGAATACACACACACACACACACACACACACACACACACACGCACACACACAAAATTATCTATCTATCTATCTATCTATCTATCTATCTATCTATCTATCTATCTATCTATCTATCTGGGTCAATCATCAGTTTGTCTGACAGTTACATTTCTGAATAATAAATGTTGATGCAACCCACTGCCTTAGCAAGTTTAATATTTTTTCAAAAATAGAATTAGATTTTATTACTTAACTCAAAAGTAATTCCAGAATTTTAATTTGAAATATGTAGTAGAAAAGATGTTTTTCAGTTCATTAAAACATGCGAAATGTCAACTGTTACTGAATTGTAAGGATGTTTTCCTTAATAAATTGTTGGTCAGTCGATGAGGTATCAAACTATCCTTTATCTTTCCAGATGACCTAGAAATTTCAGCTGAAAAAAATCTGTTCTATCTATCTATCTATCTATCTATCTATCTATCTATCTATCTATCTACCAATCTATCATCATCATCATCTGCACATTTTCTATCATCTATGTATTGCCTTATTCAGTATATTTCAGTACATATATTTGGAAATATCAAACTCAGAATCTTGTGTGGACTAAAAACACGTTGCACCATTGTGACACACTGTCAGTCCTTGTTTATCACAAGCAAGTTCTTGCTATATATATATTATGCTAATCCTGAATGAAATATATAGCACATGCTGGTCTCAAATTTGTTTTCTTCCTTTCATTTTCTCCCAACTTCTGGTAAGATATGCAAGAAACAGCATAAGCAGCTTGGCTACAAGGGCAAACAATATACTTAATATTCAGAGGATTCATTTGAGATGGACAGGGCAGACAGTGAAAGGAAGTGCAGTTCCAGGGGAGAAAATGTTGGGTGTACAGCATATGAACAAAGTACTAAGTTTACAGCATGAATACTCTGTGCTGTGTAAGATATAAAGATCAGCTATGTAAAGCATATTATAATTATCTGCCCACAGAATATGAAATTTTAACACAAGCCTAGGCATAAGGCTTTCTGTTGTCTCATGGTGATTTTAAGGCTTTTATAGTTAGTGTGGAAGAATCTGTTGCTTCTTGGTCTAGAGCATTGCATTTGTTGCATAATCAAGTGCTTGGTGTTCCTCATTTTCCACTAAAGTTTTCGTTTTAGCTTAGATTTTCTTACTGAAATAAACCATGCTTTTATAAATGGCTTAATGGTACAATACAAAGAAGTAAATTCAGTAATATATATATATATATATATATATATATATATATATATTTTTTTTTTTTTTTCTAAATTAAGAAGAGGACTAAGATATCTGCAGTGACTATCCAACATAGGGGAATGATGTTTCAATTCACTAGACATCACTCCATTTCCATACCGAACCACTTCCCAAACAAATCTCATTTGTGCTCTTTTTTCTTTTTTTTTCAGTAAGCAAGTAGCTTGAAAAAAAAATCTGCTATATGTACAATGGGCATTTGATCAGGTTGCTGATTAGATTTGATGTCATCAATATAATGCATTGTGTCTGGTGTTTTTGTGTTTGCAAAAAGTTTTCCTAGGTGTGAATCACCTACATTAACCATATATGGATAGAAGGCTAGCCAGAAGATCTCCTATTACAGTTGCCACCCACTCTGTGTCAACTGGATTCACTTATTAACCATTTAATGCTATTGACACATTTCCAGTTCTATATAAATAGACAAGAATAACATGGAATATACTGCACATAACTCATTTAGTGCAATGCCTGTTTTTACTGGAGTCCAGTAATCTGGCCACCATGTTCTCCTATGTTATTATGAACATGTTTCTTACTAAACAGTCATCTAAAGGTTGTTTCCATATTTTTCCAATTCTCAACAATACCTTTCACACTGAATCTTTGTCCTAGTAGGATTTTTTTTTTTAAACCAGAAACTCCGGTAGGAATATTTCTGAAGAGAGAAACTCTAGTATATTTTAGAAAACCTTATCAAATCAAATGTTATCTCGTTGGCAAATGGCCTATCATACCATTATGTTTCTCATTAACATAAATCAAGTCATTTATTCTGAAAGCTGATTCATGTGCTACTAATGCAAAGGATCTTTAAGGTCAAAAAATCCATTTTGTACATATGGCATAGGATAGATACTGAAAGATGAAAACGCATAGCATAGTACTTGCCTTTAACACTTTCACAAAGTAATGGCAGAAATATTTCAATAGATAACTGTACATGGTAAGAGATATTAACGAAGTTGCATGAGACATAGAGGTACTCAGAACTGTGCCTGCCGGAGAGCTCAGTCTTAAACCATTCATGGCTTCTAACACTATCATTATCTATATATAGATTGATGTAGCATTTTGTACAACTATCTTCATTATAAAGAACACTGTTTTGAAGCAAGCATTTTATCACTACAGTTCTAGCCCATTGACATGAAACTGCCACCCACATCTGCATTCATTAACTTATTTGTGGTTATACTTTGTGCGTGCATACTTCGGCTCAGTAGTGTATACTCAGAACATTCCTAGGCATGACTCAGAACGTGGTTCAACAATACAGTTCAGTCTCTACTTCCCTGGATCCTGGGGTCCATTACTTCACATACATTGTTCAGATCAAAGGAAAAATAAAATCAACCCACAGCTCTGTGGTTGAGGAAACAGGTTCTGACCTGTTTACACCTATCTATGGCTCCTTTTCAAAGGGAAGCTTATTTTCAAAAGCCAGATCTCCATCCTTTCATGAAGATGAAAACATAAAAAAATAAATAATAAATAATAAAAACAAAACAAATCAAAAGCAGCAAATGAAGTTATGTGTAAAGTTCCCATCCTCTGTGCATGGCTGGTGTTACAAAGTCTATCAAGGGCATTGCCTCATGATTGAATTTGCCTGCAAATTATTAAGCTCATAAATTACCCACGGAAAATGAGCGTAGTACTAAATAATTGCCCCAGCAGCTTGCTGAACATCCTTTACCACTGATTAGTCCAATACTCATTCTTTCCTATTAAATATATTTACATTTTGCCACTGAAAGAAACCTATTCTTTTATTACTTTTAAGTATCCTGATGGCTGCTTAAGGAAAACTTTTAAATTACTCCCACATACAACCCTACTGCTTATAAGGTAGACAAAAAGCCACCCAATTTTATTGGTACGTTTTAATACCCTATGAAAGAATTAAATGCACGAATTTTTATGTCAGAGGCTAGATGGTCATATTCTCCCCAGTTTCTGTAAAGGCCTTTCATCTACAGAACTACAAAATGAAAAGACCTTCTATAATGAAATAAGCTCCTTTTATGTTTTAAGTACTCGATTGATTTACAACTCCTTATTGAAATGGAGGCGCTCAAATTATCCACCCCCGGCTTCTTTTTAAGTTAAAAATGAACTAAGTGAGTTTGCTTTTGGTGTTTTATAATGTCAATAAAATTTAAAGAGCTTTGGAACAAATAGAAGTGCCTAGACACCAGGGACCACATCGGTCTGTTTGTGTTCCTATCCTGTTGCAGCTGTTTCACACAGATCAGGACAGGCTCCATGGGAATCCTGAAGGCTGCGATACCAACTGTATCACTCATGTAGTCCAAGTCACCTTGCCCAACAAGACTTTTCCTGGAAATTATTTCTCTTTGACTCCTTCCTAAATTAAGAGATTAATTTTAGAAGCCAAGTTGCTACCATCTGTGGCATAGCCTCTCCTTTAAATGAGACCTTTTGTTCTTCAACTCAATCTCTAAAGCTTGGCTCACATAGAATTTTCACTAGAGTGCTTCATTCAGGTTAGCTCTGTTTGTCTACCCATGTACCAATCAAATTAAATATGATCTCCTTTTCATGCTCAGTCAGCACTTTAGGCTTGAGGACACCCCCAGGCCTTTAGTTCATCTGTATTTGAACTGACTTTGAGGGTCGAAAGTCATACACATGATATAAAATTGTTCAAAATCTAAGATTGACTTGAATCAACTAACAGAGATATGGCAAAACTAATACAAAAATGAATAATTTTTTTCCCATCTTGGGATATCGTAACCTGCAGCAGACAACTGAAATTTTCACTGGTATTTTTCAACATTGACAGACTTGGAAACCAACACATACTGTCTCATGAACATGCTATTCAATCTTGAAAAAAAAAAAAAACTCTCCCCTCTCCCCAGGGGAAACTTTGGGAAAAAATATCGGTAGTCTTTTGTAAGGTTTGACCAGTTATATACATATTATGTTATATGAAGACTACAATAAATGACTAGAATAAACATTTCTGTAAAGTGAAAAGCTTTTTAAGCAATTAGTTTAAAACAGATTTAGGGTAAGACTGCCCCAGCTGGGAATCCATCCCATAAACAACCACCAAACCCAGACACTATTGTGGATGCCAACAAGAGCTTGCTGACAGGAGCCTGATATACCTGTCTCCTGAGAGACTCTGCCAGTACCTGACAAATACAGAAGTGGATGCTCACAGCCATCCATTGGACTGAGCACAGGGTACCCAATGAAGGAGCTAGAGAAAGGACCCAAAAAGCTGAAAGGGTTTGCAGCCCCATAGGAGGAACAAAAATATGAACTAACCAGTAACCCCAGAGTTCCCTGGGACTAAACCACCAACCAAAGAAAACACATGGTGGGACTCATGGCTCTAGCTGCATATGTAGCAGAGGATAGCCTAGTCAGTGGAAGGAGAGGCCCTTGGTCCTGTGAAGGTTCTATTCCCCAGTTTAGGGATATGCCAGGGCCATGAAACAGGAGTGAGTGGGTTGGTGAGCAGGGGGAGGAGGGAGGAGATATAGGGTTTTTAGAGGGGAAACCAGGAAAGGGGATACCATTTGAACTGTAAATAAAAAATAGTTTTGTATAAAAATTCTACCTCCTGAACAAGGAAGTGTTTTATGTGTCATGGAAAATAAATAACTAGAGTACTTAACAGAAATTGAAGTTTAATGCTTATTAAAGTGGTTGTGAGATATACATTCTTGAACATGTCTTATTTTGCTAATGCAATATTTATTCCTCAGTCTAAACAATTACTAAAATAACATACAACTTGGACCTTAATTGTTATGGCTGTGTTCTTAAATAGAGGAGTAATGTTGTTTTTGGTGGTGGTAGTATGTATTTACATATGTATGCAAATCTGTATGTATGTATGTATTATTTATTTATTTATTTATTTGAGACAGTATCACATTTCTCCAGCCTGAATAATAACTAACTACATAGTATAGACTGGCCTAAGGTTTGTAGCACTCCTTCTGATTCAAGCCTGCCATTCTTAGAATTTCATTGTGGGCTGTCAATATTGAAAAATACAGGGGAAACTTGAGTTGTTTGTTTTCCATGGTGGGGAAATTTTTTTTATTTTTATATTAGTTATAACACATCTCTGTTAGGTGATTCAAGTTTTAGGTTTTGAACAATTATATATCATGAGTATGACTTTTGGCCATCAAACTCAGTTCAAATGCAGATAAACTAAAGGGTTGGAGATGTCTTTGAGTCTATGAAACTGAGTGAGGATGAAAAGTAGACCATTTTTAATTTGATTGGTACATGGGTGGAGTTAACAAGCAAAGCTAAGGTGAATGAAGCTCTTTAGTGAAAATAAATCTATGTAAGCCAAGCTTTAGAGATTTACTGAATGTGATGGCCTGCCAAATTATAGTTCTTACCCACTGAACATTAAATTTACTTTTCAAATAAAAAAAAGATGGTGTATCCCTAAGTGGGATGTGAGCAGACCTGCAGATTAAAAAGTGGTTCCTACTATTAGGATTCACAAATATTATTAAAATAGCCCAGACTTGTAAAACTACAGCGTGTCCCCACCTAACTGGATCTTACTTATGACTCTCATAAAAATTATTCACCTTGTCCTCTTATTTTCACACAATGCATCTGCTCATGACATTTTAATACACTGTGACAGTGGTAATGTACTAGGAGTTGGCAGGGACATTGTGTGGGGACTTTTATTTCAAGGCATCCATGAAGCAAATAGAACTGGGTTAGAAGTTCTGCAGCTAGGAAAACTGGCAGTAGGATGTTCCTCTGATTATTTTTTTTAATGTAACTACAAAGTATATTTATATTTGTAAAAATAGCCCTTACTGTTGAAAATATTTACTCAGCTGGTTGAAGAACATTAGTACACAGGCATACTCAGCCTTTATGAAACAAAAAGAGTTGGGAGTTAGGAGAGGAAAGAAGATAGTTAAATTCCATTAGAAACAAACATGAGTAGAATTAAGAATTACACTCATATTCTGACTACAAGTATGGTACTGTATTTAATTTGGGTCATTTTGTGTTTAGGTATTGCATATTGACTCCAAATATGTTCATATTTTCATGAAATGCATGTGAAAACATGATATCTATCTATCTATCTATCTATCTATCTATCTATATATATATATATATATATATATCAGAATAAATGGAACTGTAGAAATTGCTCATTTGAGGTGATTCATGGAAAATTCACTATGGGAAAATTGTCACCAGAGGTAAAATGTCAGTTCTGTCTAAAATGATCAGAACAGCTGAATCTTCAATTAATTTTATTTTATTTATAAACAGAATATACCAAGACTGATCCATTTAGTTTCATCACTTGATCATTTCCTCATAAATTATTAAATGCATTCAGTCTATATTTTCATCATCAATTCACTTTATATCTGTTTATTGTATTCTAAATTCTAAATTATAACAGAATCTGCTGTTGTTGATGTTAAGTTACAGAATCATTAATGTATAGATAAGCTCATTGAAAGTTGGGAATATCAAATAGAAAATGCCTTTATTTTACACAGGCTATAGTGCACCATACCCACCAACACAACAGAATGACTTACCCTCTGGAGCCCTTGGTTGTCTGGGGCTGAGTACCAGACTGTGACATTGCCTGAGGTCCCCCTGCTCTCGTTGACAATTTGAGGTGAGGTAATGTAAAATGTGTATCACTTTCAAGGAGTCATGAAGTTGAAAATATGTCACTCATCATAAATCAGAGGCCATCCATCTCTTTTTTTCACACAGCTTTCTGTGTGTTATTCTCCATTTTATACTCCATAATCAGAAATTAGAAAATGCCATTTTTATTCGCTTCACTTATTCATCTATTAACATACTCATATTTCCTACAATGTTAAGTTCTTCCTCTTGTGATATATATAATAAGGTGGTTATTTGTATTAGAAATTAAATGAATCACATTTATACATTCAATTCCTATTTTCACAAGTATATGAATATATGTATTATTCATAGGAGAATAAGACCCGAGATAGTTTTGTGTTACTAATGGTAACACAAATGTCCACGTAAATGGTGCACAATTTATATTGATATATTGGGCCTGTTATTTATTTAACTATTTTTTTTTATTTCTCTACTATTAACTTTCTAGTTTAAGATTTAATGGTAAAATGAATATTCTTGATTATGTGTTTCAATATGTTCTTGTGAGTCAATCCAAGATCACAAGATGGATAGGAACCACTGATGCTGCACACACGCATTTCACATTTGAACACATATGGCCGAATCCTGCTAAAATATGTGTCTCTTTACATCTGCACCAATTGTAAATGGCAGTGCTGCTTTCAATGAATAATCCTGAGCTTTTAAAATCGCTCTTTCTGAAAGACAGTACATTGATTGCATCTCCTATTTGGCATTATTTTGTATGAATGATGCTTAGACTTTGTATTGATTCTCTCTCAGAGTCTCTCTCTCTCTCTCTCTCTCTCTCTCTCTCTCTCTCTCTCTCTCTCT
>NC_034598.1:72799391-72804432 GCF_900095145.1 Mus pahari
GCATTATTTTGTATGAATGATGCTTAGACTTTGTAATGGGTCTCTGTCAGAGTCTGTGTGTCTCTCTCTCTCTCTCTCTCTCTCTCTCTGTGTGTGTGTGTGTGTGTGTGTGTGTGTGTTTGAGAAAATTATCCCTTTTTATAACAAGTTTTAATTTCTACTTAAAAATATTTTAAATATTATTTGTGTGGGGTTGTAGAAGTGTTATTTCTGTGGAATAAATGAGTTATTTGGTACATATACTATGAGTACAAATGCAATTTCTTCCTAATTTTAAGCGTCGTGTATGTTTGTACATAGAGCTTTTTGTGCATGTTTAAGTTTTATCTCTTCTGTCCTTGTTTGTTTCTTCCTCCCCTCATATTGTCTTTGACATACAGTCCCATAAAGCTCAGGGTGGCCTCAAACTCACCATGTAGTCATGACCTTGATAGCCCGATTATGTTCATTATCTGCCTCCAGTTTCTGACATAGGTTTGGTTGACTTATTTGAAACAAGGCCACAAATGATCATTTCATAGAGATAACACATGACAAGGCTACAAAAAGATCATGTATCTTTCTGATCTATCAGACACTGTTTCATGCCTGCATACATATGATGATTATTAAATGTGAGTAGATTTTGGTCTGTCAGGGTTTTTTGGTGGTAGTGTTTTTGTTTTTGTTTTCTGTTTTTTTTTTTTTCTTTTTATTTTCCTTAGTGGAAATTTGGGAGCCCAAGCTTACTACCACTAACAATGCTACGTGCTACTGTCTACCTTGAAGGGGGTTTTTGTTGTTGTTGATGATGATGACTTTTTGGGTTGAGTCATTTTATAGCCAGGTTTTGTTGATGATCTATCTCTTCAAAGACATGGAGAGGATATTTGGATACAGGAACAGGAAACATCTGAATCATCATGTAAAGAACAGTATCGGTGACTGTATGTGTTTAAAATGGAGAAGAAAATTGTCAAGAGAGTATGGTACTCTGGCAAAGAAATCAGAGAATACAATCTCTATCAACAGATCAAGACAGGACCTCTAATGCACGGGTTGTGACTAGCATAAATTGGGTTGCTTTTTCTTTATGGACTTTTACCTATGAAGGTAAAAGTATACATTATTCAGACATATTTTAGAGTGGGATTTTTTATTAATTTGAAAATGTGCCATTGGTTTGTGTTCTATATTACCCTACAAGGAGTAGATTTTCATAACACTCAGTTGAGTTTATACATCTGACAATATTTTTACTACTGAAAAAAAATAAACTTCAAAGCTAATATCAGAAGCTCAGATTGAAAATTACATCTGCTTACTTCCCACCTCCAAAGCTTATTAACAAAGAATAGTATTATTGATAAATCTCTGGCACCAATTTAAAATTGTGACTAAGCTGACTAAGGAAGCCAAAACAGGCTTACTGAAGAAGGGGTTATGGGAATATAATAATGACATTTCCAGTTTACAGACAAAAATTGGAGAATGAATGTGGAAATTCGGTAAAAAATAAGACAAGTAATCAAAGAAGAACTCTAGTGTCTGTGACAAGATGCTCTCTGACCACAAGATGTGGGGTTGAATGAACATAGACAAAAGAAAGTCTAAACTGATTATGAGTTCACGTGTTAAGCTCAGTCATCTCTCCAGTCTTTTGATTCCCAGCTTTCAGTACAAGAATGACAATGATTTTTAAACCAAGGTATTCTCTTTTAGGTCTTTGACACTGTCATTAATTGACATCTAATTATTTTAAAAGTAAGTTTAGGAAATATTTCATTACTGCTTGGTCAAATAATCTGTACAGGTCTTCCAGTTAAAGGATTCTTCTTCTTCTTTTGTTTTGTTTTGTTTTTTTTTTTTTTTTGGTTTTGTTTGTTTGTTTTTGTTTTTCGAGACAGGGTTTTTCTGTGTAGTCCTGGGTCCTGGAACTCACTCTGTAGACCAGGTGGCCTCAAACTCAGAAACCCACCTGCCTCTGCCTCCCAAGTGCTGGGATAAAAGGTGTGCGCCACCACTGCTCGGTAAATGATTCTTTGCTACTTGAGAAAAGAGATGTATTTTATCAAGGAATGAGGAATTTATGTTTCCAAGGGCAAAAAAAGCTAATCTAAATCAAGTCTCTAAGAGTTCTGACAAAAATTCTTTATTTTATGCAATGAATTATTTTCCTTAATCTATAAATGACCTCTAAGTCTCAGAATAGAATGCTGTAATGTAATCAATTACCTTCAAAACAACATATTATATGTGTAATTCCCATTAGTAGCCTATAGTCAAACCCTCAAAACTATATGAAGGATGCCAGGTCAATCATAGCAAGAGGTAAAGAATGACTATCTCCCTGAGAAATAAGTAAGTCTCAGCGACTGTCTGTGCTCTGTTACTCTCTGCTGTGCTGTATCAGTTTGATCCATCTAAATTGCAATACAGTCGCAGTGTAACAGTGTGGACTTCCATTGACAAGTTACATTAAATCCTATGAGAGGAAGCTTTTAGGAGTGGGATCTTTCTTAGCATCCTACCTTTAAATACTCAGTGATAGACCCATCACTATTTCTGTTGGGATTTCCGTCTTTAGGAGTGTGAATGTACAGTTTTATTTTCTAGAAATGGCGCAGGCTCTGGTGTTTTATAGCAGGACATAATGAACTAAATCATTGCCTTAGCTCATGATGCTGAAGAAGAACATAAGGTGGGTCATTCATAAAGAACAGATTTGTTACTCTCTGTCTAAAGCTGTGGTTCTCAACCTTCCTAAAACCATGACCCTTTACTACAGTTTCTAATGTTGTGATGATCCCAAATCATAAAATTATTTCATTACTACCTCGTAGCTGTAATTTTACTAGTTATGAATTGTAATATAAATAAATATGACCACCAAAGAGGCCGTGGCCCACAGATTGAAACCCGCTGGTCTAGAATGAACAAGGTCTGAGATCAATACCCAGTAGGTTTGCCCTCTGACAAGGGCTTGTTCCTGCTAGCTCTATTTTTTTCATGGCATAGTGGACCATTATATTTCCTTTACAGATCACTAATTCTGGTTCGGTGTTTTGAATTTTCTTCAAAGACCTGACCACCATAAACCATTGCCAGAGTGGGTTGAATTTTATGTATGAATTGTAAGGTGAATTCAAACATTCAAACCACAGCCATTACTTGGTAATAAGCAGGCATATGCATGTGTACACATATGTACATACATATACAAACACATATATACACATAGAATTGTGTGTTTGTGTGTGTGTGTGTGTGTGTGTGTGTGTGTGTGTGTGTGTGTGTGTGTGTGTATGTTTCTTGGTAACAAGACAGAAGAGTGGGGACATGCCAGAATAGCAGGAAATGAAAATTTGGAAACAACAGGAAATGAAATATTTTCTGTTGGATCTTTGAGACTTTTTATTCTAACATTGTTTTAAATTTAATTCTATTTGTAATTAATTTTTTATACTCCATATTCCATTCCCTACCCCTCCAATCCCACTCTCCAATCCCACTACTCTACATTCCACACCTCCTCCCTACCACAGCCTGTCTCCACATGAATGCTCATACCTTCCACCCCATCTGACCTCTCAACTACCTGGGGCCTCCAGTCTCTTGAGGGTTAGGTGCATCATCTCTGAATGAACATAGGTCTGGAAGTTCTCTACTATATGTGTGTTGGGGGCCTCATATCCGCTGGTGTATGCTGTCTGCTTCGTGGTCCAGTGTTTGAAAGATCTCGGGGATCCAGATTAATTAATACTGCTGGTCCTCCTATAGGATTGCCCTTCTACTCATCTTCTTTCAGCCTTCCCTAATTCAAAAACAGGGATCAGCTATTTCTGTCCATTAGTTGGGTGCAAATATCTGCATCTGACTCTTTCAGCTGGTTGTTGGGCCTATCGGAGGGCAGTAATGATAAGTACATTTTTGTGAGCACTCCATAGCCTCAGTAATAGTGTCAGGCCTTGGGACTTCTTGACCTGGATCCCGCTTTGGGCCTGTCAGTGGACCTTCTTTTCCTCTGGATCCTCTCCATTTCCATCCCTGTAATTCTTTCAGACAGAAACAACTATGGGTCAGAGGTGTGACTGTGGGATGATGACCCCATCCCTGTCTTGATGTCCTGTCTTCCTGCTGGAGGTGGGCTCTGTAAGTTCCCTCTCTCTCTACTGCATTTCATCTGAGGTCCCTCCCTGTTAGTCCTGGGAGTCTCTCACCTCCCAGGTCTCTGATGCACTCTGGGGAATTCCCCCAACTTCCTATTTCCTGAGGTTGCCTGTTTCCATTCTTCCTGCAGGCACTCAGGGCAGCAGTCCCTCTCTCTCACCCAATACCAGATCAGGTCCCCTCCCCCAATCCACTTTTCCTCCCAAGTTCCTCCCTCCCTCACCACTTATGATTGCTTTCTTCTCTCCCCCAATTGGGACTGAGGTGTCCTCACTTTTGCACTTCAGCTTGTTGAGCCTTTTGAATTCTGTGGACTGTATCTTGGGTTTGTTGTTGTTGTTGTTGTTTTGTTTTTGGTTTTTGGTTTTTTTTTTTTTTTTGGCTAATATCCACTTAACATTTCTATAGTTTTAGATTTCATATTTTTTCAGGTATCAAATAAATAAGTACTAAGAAGAATATCTCAAATCAATGATTTATAATGAATGAGGAGTGAAAAGGAGCTTTCATATCCACTAGAGAAATCATTTAGCGCATTTAATATCACTATCATCCTGATATTATTTTTCTCATTTTCAACATAAGGTTCAGATGTACTATTATCAGCTATCCCTGGAGGAAAAAAACTAATTATTTATTAAGCTCAACTTAATGGTGTGCAGAAGTCCTTTCTTGTTAACACCATTTATGGTTTCCACATTAACTTGACAATCACAACATCTCTTCCTATTTACCTAACCCCTCCTAATATTCATATCAGAAAAATAAAGTTATTGTATTAATTATTATTTTTCTTTTTTATTATTATTATTTTCTTTATTTACATTTCAAATGCTATCCCGAAAGTTTCCCATACCCCTCCCCCCACCTCTGTTCCCCTACCCACCCACTC
>NC_034598.1:72804443-72824337 GCF_900095145.1 Mus pahari
GGATTTCCTCAGGGTCTGTTGTTATGTCTCCCTTTTCATTTCTGATTTTGTTAATTAGGATGCTGTCTCTGTGCCCTCTAGTGAGTCTGGCCAAGGGCTCATCTATCTTGTTGATTTTCTCAAAGAACCAGCTCCTGGTTTGGTTGATTCTTTGAATAGTTCTTTTTGTTTCCTTTTTTTGTTATTTTATTAATTATTATTTTTCAACACACATGATTAAACCATGAACTTGACAGAATATCACTTTATCATAGGGTTCTGATATTCTAATTTGCTGTAGTATTTTTATCAGAAATATTATGTAGAACAATGGGTATTGCAATAAAAAAAATCTTATAAGATATTTGGAAGAGATTATATTATGTGGTTCCATGAGGAACATAATGTAGGTAAGTTTCCATCTCACACTTTCTTTTTTTTCTCTTTGTTTTTTAATTTGATATTTTATTTACTTACATTTCAAATGTTATCGCCTTTCCCTGTTTCCTTTCTGGAAATCCCCTATCCCGCCCCTCCTCATCTCATACTTTCTAGTAGCTAGTTATAATATTTCCCATAGCACTCATACCATTCTATCCATTCTGTCTTCTTTCCGATCCCTCAATTGGATAATAATTGCTTCCATATCTTCCTGATGCAGCAATAAAGATGCATATAGACCTGAAGTCAAGCAAACTCTCTCTGTATGTGCATTCTTCTGTTTGCAAATACACCTTCCTATGTTACCATGTGGTGCTCTCTGCACCTCCGCTGATTCTAGGCACCTTCGTATTCATTATGGTTTTGCATGAGAAGACTTTGTTAAATTTAAGTTGCCTGAAGTATTGTGCTTTTTTAACCATAGAGCTGTATGTGGATGTGTGTGTGTGTGTGTGTGTGTGTGTGTGTGTGTTTATGTGAATCACCACTGGCCAATCATTGTCTTCTAACGTTTTTGAGCCATTATTTCTCTTTTAACCCTGGTTAGTATTATGATTTCTCCCTTGATGGATGTTTTTCTCTGAAAAAAACTATTTTAATAGAATAAAGATAAAATCTCATTACATTATAAATTAAAGAATCTTCCTGCTGAGCTTGCTGGCCAGTCAAATTTCCCTATTTGGTGAGTTCCAGGTCAGTGAAAAACCTGAGAAAAAAAGGGTGTGTGGGATTGTTCCCAAGTTTGTCTATGTTATTTACACACATATGCATGTACATACAGGTTCCTAAGGAAACTAGAGTCTATTCCTTTTGTATTTAAAATACTGTGTCTCATTTACTATCACATGGATTCTAGAATCAGTAAAATAGTACTAAACACATATTCATCATATGGACTTTTATTTTTAAAAATGTATTTGGCCAACCTAACATATGCATATATGGAGAACTAAAAGGAGATACCTATGAATATATAATATATATATATATAATTTATTCATTATTATATATGTTTATATATACATTATATATATTCTTGGAAATTGAATGTGAATTTCACAAAGGTTGTTCTTCTGTTAGATTCTTTTAGCAAAATATCAATGGATGAAGATGTATCCAGTCATAATTTCATTACTTAAGGTAGCTTGAAAGGCCAATCTGCTTTTTAGTGAAGTATTAAGCAGCACACTGACATAATTTTTGAGACCAATATTCTTGTGGGAATTTTGTAATAGGTATTCATTTTATTGTGCCTCTGTGAGTTATTTGTCTAGGAGAAAGTGTAAACACATTATATTTGCAATGTTATAATTTTTAAGACCCACAATTTCACGTTTCACCTTTACCTGCATCATGGAGTTATTTATTTAAGGAGGTGGGAACCATAACAGAGTTAACTAAAAATTTATAGAAAATATAAAATTATTTTAATATCTAATCACTTGATTGTAACCTGTAAACTACTCTATCTGTTAGGTAGTCATGAAGAAAAGGAATGGAGGTAGAGAAGAGGAGAAAAGATGGATGCAGACCCTAAGAAAGTTGATATTGTCTACACTTGTTTAGTTGAATGAACTGAAAATCAGTTTACTGATTAAAGAAGTGTTAAATAAGAAAAACACAGTGGTATCTGTACTGGCTGTTTTTGTGTGTCAACTTGACACAAGCTGGAGTTATCACAGAGAAAGGAGCCTCCTTTAAGGAAACACCTCCAGGAGATCCAGCTGTAAGGCATTTTCTCAATTAGTGATCAAGGCTTGGAAGGTCATTTTGGTTGGTGCCATCCCTGGGCTGGTAGTTCTGGGTTCTATAAGAAAGCAAGCCAAGCAAACCAGGGGGAACAATCCAGTAAGTAACATCCCTCCATGGTTTCTTCATCAGCCCCTGATTCCTGACCTGCTTGAGTTCCAGTCCTGACTTCCTTAGGTGATTGTATTGACTAATTTTGTGTCAACTTGACACAAGCTGGAGTTATCACAAAGAAAGGAGCTTCAGTTGAGGAAATGTCTCTATGAGATCCAGCTGTAAGGCATTTTCTCAATTAGTGATCTATGGGGGAGGGCCCCTTGTGGGTGGGAACATCTCTGGGCTGGTAGTCTTGGGATATATAAGAAAGCAAGCTGAGCAACCCAGTGGAAGCAAGTCATTAAGAAACATCCCTCCATGGCCTCTGCATCAGCTCCTGCTTCCTGACCTGCTTGAGTTCCAGTCCTGACTTCCTTTGGTGATCAATAGCAATGTGGAAAGTGTAAGCTGAATAATGCTTTCATCCCCAACTTCCTTCTTGGTCATGATGTTTGTGCAGGAATAAAAACCCTGACTAAGACAGTGATAAAGAGCAATATGGAAGTATAAGCTGAATAAACCCTTTCCTCTCCAACTTGTTTCTTGGTTATGATGTTTTGTGCAAGAATAGAAACCCTGACTAAGACAGTATCTTAGGAGGCAAGGGTGACATTCAAGCCTTATGACTCTCGTACTGCCTACAAACTTATGGTCGCCAATCTCTGATTTAAATAAAATTATCAAAATTCAAAATTATTTTATTACTTAATGTGTATGAACACAGTGTGTGTGTGCATACATGTGCATGTTTGTATGTGCATGCACACACACAAGCAGGCAAAAGAAAACAGAACAAATATATAGTTTTTATTTTGCATATACTTATCCAATATAATAGATAAGAACAAAAACTTCCAAATAAAAAATCCTCAAAGCCATATTTTTGGTTGCATCTCTGAAAAGAAAAAGTCACTCTTACCGTGTGGTCTGTGGTTAATGGTCAATAACGAACCCCTTTTTATTTCAATATTTGGTCAAAATAACCAAGTACCTAATCTAAAAATTATTTGTTATATATTTTTAGTATATAGTGATTTTCCTATTACAATTTAAAGAATCTTTTAATTTAACATATTTAGTTTTCAGTTTTTCTTTTAACATGAAACCATTTCAAGATTTTCATGTTTTGAGAGAATTCCAAGAAACACAGACTATGCACAGTGATAATAAGGCACTTCTGTTTTCTTTTTACTCAAGAAATACAGTTGAAATATATTGGCTCTAGTATTTAATGCTTTATAGAAAACAACCTGTTTTTATGCCTCCTAAATTTTTGCCCTTGAGATGACAATAAACTAAAGCTTTTAAAATTATTCATTCAAACACATAAACACATATAAACATATAATCAGGGACTAATAACTTAACATAAGCTAGAAAGATTATGGTCAAGGTTATGGCTGTTTAAAGTGCTTTATATAATCACTAAAATATAAAGTAAGCTTATGATGTAGGGACAAATTTGATAAGATTACAATGATCAAACCTTTTAAAGGAGCCATTCTGTTTAGTTTCAGATATATTTAACTAATACCCATTTTGTGTCACTGTATCATTTAAAAACAAACCCTTTTCCAACTTTGTTTTTTCCAAGATACAGTTTCTCTGTGTAATCCTGGCTGTCCTGTAGATCAGGTTGGCCATGAACTCAAGATCTACCAGCCTCTCCTAGGACTATAGGCATGTGCCCACACCGCCTGGCTAAAACGAGTCTCTTTTCTTGTCTTTGCTGTGCTTTTCAGTTCCTCTGGCTGGACTGTGGAAAGCCCGTTGGAGTCTTCAGTTTTACTTTAGAAGGTGCTCATGGATGGGTGGTTACATTGTTGTCCTCCCTATTTTCTTGAAGGTGGGACTCCTAATAGAAACCAATCTAACCAAAGCCAACACACTCTCCCTTTACTTCTCTGGCCAAATCTTTACTCCTAGTCGAGTTCTCACACCAAGAATTTCTCTGAGTCATGAATCAAACTTTTATTTGCCTTTCCCATAACTCGCCTCAAACATCCCTCTAATTATCTTGTTTCCTTCCCCCATAATTAGTGCTAATAATTTTATTTCAGTGAGATAGGTTTGCATTTTGTTTATAGGGAGGAATGTATACTGTCAAACAGCATTTCGCTGTATACTGTGGCTCGTATGGTTAACACTATAAACTTTTATGTATTTGCTCCCTCACATTTCACCAAGAAAGACCCGGGAAATGATTTTGTATGTATTCATTCTGAGAGATGCTAAGCAAAGTGCTTTGGGGGATGTTTTGATGAATTTACTTTAGAAGTTCTGCTCTTTTTTCTTTTTACTTGTTTCAAGAAATTATAAAGGAAAATACGCTTTCATCTTATGAGAAAGAAAGCTGTAGCTAACTTTTTTTTTTACTGAAACAAATTATGTTTCAAAATAGTTTAAAAGCTGGAACTTTTTGTTTATCTGAAAAATACATAGTATTTTAAATTTATTAAATGATATCATTCTGTATGCATACTATATACATGTATCATTTCAAATAATTTGATATGGTACTTATTTCTTATAGACTATCCAGCACTTTCAAGTAGATGTCTTTTAGACATTTCTTGAGAATCTTTTTTATACATGACCAAATAGATATGAATACATTAAAATTAAATGTCTTCATTCTAAGAAATATCATGTAGATGACTATAGCTGTAATACTGTGTCCTTGGATTTAAATGATAATTATAGTCCTATTAATGGGCAGGATTAGAAAATGGAGGTTGGATTGAAGGAGATTTCTCAGTGGGTATAGCCCTTGCTACACAAGTCTGACCACCTGAGTTTGGATCTCAGAAAGCAGATTAAAGATGAATACAGCAGTGCATAAATCTCTAATCCTAATAAACATTATGGAGAGATGAAAAATGGACACAGAAGAATCTCATGGGAATCTTGAGAGCCAGTTAATCCTAACGAACAACAGTTTAGTCCCTTTGTCAGACAAGGTAGAAGCAGAATGATCTGGCAGCAGAGGTTGTCCTCTGACCGTACATGTACTGTAGCAAAAGGGATGTGCCTACACACACACACACACACACATACACACACACACACACACACACACACTCGTAATAACTTGGTTTTTGGATTATATGATTATATAAATAAAATTAAATGAGAAGTCATTGGCAAAATTTAAAATTTTAACCATATCAAAGAAAAACATGGAAATACTGTTATAGTAAGGGAAGTACTGAAGACAAAAGTGAACCTTTGAAACAACTGTACCCTGAACTTTATTTCTTAATATATCTAAGTGAGATTTTTATCTGTCTCAGTATTTAAAAGACCAAACCTGAACAGACAAGTATTAAAAGAAGATACACATATGGATATCAGGTATGTAAAATCAATAAAAAGGACAATTAAAAGTTCAAAGATATATCTCCTCACACCTATTAGGAGAACTACTGTTACAAAGATTTAAAGCCAGCAAGGTATAAATTGCATTGAAACTAGTGTTTGCTGCTTAAGCTTTCTGAAAAGCTGACTATGGAAGCTGAACAGGGTTTCCAATTTCAGACCCAGGCATATTTGTTTCAAATTATTTAAGGTCTGTGGACTGGCAATGGGTTAACATTCTGACCTTATAACTAGGAAAAAAGAAAGTAGAAAAAACAAAGCAAAACCATCACATCCTGTCTCACAAACAGTAAGGAAATTCATTTTCATGAGTGAGCACTATTATTTATTCCACTGTATAAAAATACCTGCTCTGGGGACTGGGAAGCTAGAAGCTGGTCCATGAAGACAAAACTCGTCACGGGAACTCAGCTGACTGTTTCCAACTGGCTTACCCTGTTCATTTCTCCTGGATGCTCTAAGCCTACAGATTTGCTGGTGCAACTTTGTTCCCTCACTTAAGCTGCTTTACTTGTATCTGGTGTTTCAAGTGCCTGATTTCTGATACTTTGCTATCTGTCTGTTATGGATTTGCTCTAATGCTGCCTATATTATGAAAATCGGGTCCCCAGAATTTCAGGAGAATCCACATGTCCGCACATAAGAAACTGAGGAAACCCTGCCCCCCCCCCAGTTGGTTTTGATTGGTAAATAAAATTGTAGGCCTGTGGCCAGTGACTGGGCTGGGAGACAGAGGCAGGACTTTTAGGATTCCCAGGGAAGGGGGTGAGGAGGGAGAGAGGGACAGCCCCCATGCCAGGGAAGGAGAGAATACATCATGCCTGACAGGTGCAGAGGACAGAGAGATACCCTACATGTAAGAGCCATGGAAGGACAGCCACAAGTCCCCTAATCCCACTAGGATTAGGGCAACAAAGATGGAATATAGATTTTAGTAAGTAATAACTCAGGAATATGGGGGGGGAGAGATGTTAGCTTCATAGAGGTTTGGAAGTGGCCCAGCCATTAAGTTGTGAAAGGCATATCGAAAGATAAAGGCTGTGTATATGTGTATTTCATTCAAGAACGTATTGAGGCTGGTAGCGAGGAGTGCTTGCCACCCAGGTCATTTGAGTAGTTACTTGGGCTCAACTGCATCTGTCTGTTGCTTCTATTTTCACAATTTTAATTGTTCTTTTACTTTGGCTTGCTGCATACTTGATAAACTCACTCATTTGCAAAGGAAATCACAGTTAAGGCAGACCAGATCATCCTCAGGTCAGAAGAGAACAGTAAATATGTGTGCAATGATGTGGCAAAGGACAATACGTGTACACTGCTGACTGCAGAGCAAATTAGTATGAACTTAATGGAAAACACTTACAAGGTTACAAATAGAGCTAGCATAACCCCAAATTGGTTTATGTAAAAAAAGAAATGAATTTGGTACCTTGAGATATCTGTATTACCAAGTTCATCAAACTGTCCACCAGAAGATCCAACATAAGAATGACCCTGATTGTTCTCTTGTGGATAACAGAACGAGTTAGCAATATCCATATTTCATCACACAGATAAACACACACACACATATATGCATGTGTGTGTGAGAGAGAGTGTGTATATATATTTATACATATCGTCTACCTGTCTCATCTATCTATAGAGTGAAGAATAAAATATTAATATATCTTTCAAGTAAAGAGTAAGTCCTTTCATGGCTTACAATATGGATGAACAGAGAAGACATTATACTAAAGGAAATAAGTCACACACAGAAGGTGAAATATTATATAGTTTCACTCATAGTACAATCTAAAACAAATTATGATTTCCAGAAATAGAGTGAAAAAGTAGGTTGGAAATTCTAGAAAACAATAAACCCACACAGTGTATGTATGTTCTGGGTTTTCTCAGTTTGTATCCCCAGGAAAAGAGAGTGTGAAGGGTAGAAATTAAGGTTGAAAAAAAGATTCAGACACTCGGACATAACCTGTGGTTACAACTGGCATTTAAAACCAATGGCTGTCTATATTAATTATGGCCAGTTAACATCCCTTTCATATCTGAGAATTTATTTTACCTTTCCTTTTAGTGACAGATAGGAATGGGGCACTTAAGCAGATGTTACTTAAGTCTCCATAAAATGTCATTGTTTATATTTTACTGAGACTCTATGAAAGGCACATCATAGAAAATATTCTGTATTGAAATCTAAATCTATCTCCAGCTTAGTGTTTACTAGACAGTAAATAAAATAAATTACTGATTTTATTCAATCAGTTCTTTGACACATTTACCATAACTGTAATACATTTAAATAGAATCCTAAATAAGTATCTGTGAATGCCAAAATTAAAATACTTGAACCAGTAAAAGCTTGGCTAAATTTTAAGTCCTAAGTATAATACATGATGTAACAAAGTAGTTTTTAGTGAGAGGAAAAACTAAAACAACATTTTAATGGAATAATTATGCTTAGTTTAACCACTTAGAGAAAACTCTAAAGTGGATGCTAAAAAAAAAAAAAAAAAAAGGCATGGCATATATTTTTCAATGACCAACATAGGTAAGTAGAATACAATGTAAAGTTACTTTGTAAATGGTGGTAATATTGCTTAATATATACAGATTATTTGTTTGTAAAATTCATCTTGATCTTTTTAAATCACAGTACAAGAATAATGATAATTTTTCAGGAGCAAATATGGTAGATTCTATTTCTTCCACAGACAAATAAAATTTACCTTAGACTTTTTAAGTCTATCAAACATTTCCATGAAACTTTCTTTTTCCTAGTTAGGTTTCTATTGATGTGATAAACACTATACAAAAAAGTATATTGGGGCAAGCATTTGTTTTACCCTACCGCAAGAACTCAAGTAAGCTTCCATAGAGAGGCATATCTATCAAAGAGAAATGACTCAGTGGCTTCCTCCACATGCCTTACATGCTTTGTTTTCATAAAAACTCATGACCTAGGAATGCCACTACCCACAGAGAAGTGTGTCTTTTCCTATCAACCATCAATCAAGAAAGCACTCCCACAGATATACATAGTTTCTCAGTTGGGGTTCACTCTCATAAACGACCCTAACTTGTGTCAAATTAGAAAAAGCAAACAACGACACAACACATCACAACACTACCACCACCAACAACAAACTACAAATATCACCCCCTTATTTCTATTATTTTTAATATTTGGAATTTATTTTATTTTATTTTTTTATTGGCCAGGATCTCATACACTCTTTCAGGGTGGCTAGATTCACTGTGTTAGCCGAGGGTTTCCCACAAACATTTGACAATCTTCTTGTGTCAACCTCCTAGTTCCATGATTACCATCAAATGCCATCACACTGAGCCATATGCTATAGTTCTTAGAGTTTTTGGTAGTGTTATAACTGATAGGGTTTTTGTTGTTGTTGTTGTTTTTATTGAGAAAGCATTTTATAATATATATTACCATATCAAAATAAAATTCAAAGAAAACCTTATACATACATGACTTGAGAATAAACGAAATAGTTTACATGGTATATCATTCATATAGAAGATAATGTCCACAGGTCAGGTTGTTCAAACAAATGACATCATCCTAGTTCTCTTATTATAGCAGCTATTTATAGTTGATCTACCCATACACTCTTTTGCATTATAGTAACACATATTAAAATAACAACCCCAAAGAAATATGAAATAAATCTGTAGCCTTTTACTCGAAATTTTACTCTAAAATTTAATAGTATTCTTAAAAACTGACCTACATTCATATAAAAATTATCTTGTTTACATATATATATATATATATATATATATATATATATATATATATATATATATATATAACCTATAATGGAAAAACTCACATTGAGAATAGTAATGCATGGTTAGATTAATGAACTGTTTACAAGATTGACCTTGAAATCACTGTTTCAAAGACATGACTAGAACTAGTATTCTCCTGCCTCAGACTCCCAAGCATCTAAGATTACAGGGTTATGTGAGCATGCCTGAGTAGTACTTTTTCCTCATTATGTTGTCAGAGCAGTTATTCTTAGTTGTATTTCTCGCTTTTGAAAAAAGTTCTGTGATGTAGCTATCCATCCAACCTATAATTGTAATGTGTTTGTGACATGCTGACTGAACATGTGACACCTTGGTGGTTAAGAAAAACAGAAGATCAGTTGTGCGGTGGTGGCACACACCTTTAATCCCAGCACTTGGGAGGCAGAGGTAGGCAGATTTCTGAGTTCGAGGCCAACCTGGTCTACAGAGTGAGTTCCAGGACAGCCAGGGCTACATAGAAAAACCCTGTCTTGAAAAACAAACAAACCAAAAAAAAAAAAAAAAGGACAGAAGACCAAAAGACTTTCTCATTCCTTGTGTTCTGAAATAAGCCCTCATGCACATCAAGAAATCCATGATATTATCATCCCAAATGTACTCTTCTGCTGAAAGGTAGCTGCTTTTTATTTCATGGTATGATCATTGGCCATCATAATTAATGCAGAGAAATACATAGAAAACTAGAGAATGTAGTGGCCCATAGAAAACTATGTGTTAGAGAGGTTGTCAACTTAGAGTCACCAGAGCCTAACTTGAGAGTCCAACCATCACTTTCTCCTAACCCTCAATTTTATGTAGTTAGCCTTGGGTGATTTCTGGTCCAGAAAGGATATAAATGTTAAGGATGGAGACTATTTAATGGAACTGGGTGATTTTTTTTAATGATGGAGCTCTTTTTGAGTTATCTATACTCCTGTAAACTAACTAATCAGTTCCCCAATCGTTTTCCTGTCTGTCAGTGCCCTAACTAGGATATAGAGTTTACTTTTTTTTTCTCCAAGGAAATGTAAGACAATTGTTCCTTCTGCTCTGAATTATTGATATGTTATGTGTAGGCATAAGGACACAAAGGAGATTCTCAAGCTAAGCAAACCTTCTTAAATTCCCCTAACTTGTTATTATTGGATAATAATTTTGTCTCTAATCATAATTTGGCAAAGTTTTTCATTCCTTACCAAACTTAAGCTTAAAATACACCAAAGGTTTTCTTTTCTCTTGATCACTGTCTCTTGTATCATATAAAACTCATTTTAAATAACTTAGTATTCTTTTATCTTTTATCCTGTCAATCTCTCATTCCCTTTAGGGCCTTTTATGAGGAATATTAAAAGAGGAAAACATAATGCTTTTTTATTTCCATATTTGTCCATATCTGTTGTTGGCATCTTTATTGCTGAGCTGTAACAATATATTATACCTTATCATTCTGCTGTTGATAAATACTTTTCAATTTTCATTTACTTTGAGTAAAGTTGCTAGGAGGATCTTGTGAAAGCCTTTTTATTAGTCTACAATTTCATGTCTCTTGGCTGAACTCCTAGAATGGGAGCTGCTATGAAACTTAAAGTTTCAAAGAACTCTAAAGGACATCTACAAAATGCTTGCCAAGGTAAACACAAAGGGCAGTTTTATTATTGAGGGAAAAACCAGTAAGTGCAAGGCAGAAGATAAAAGAATGGACGAAGGTTTATTACCTACAGCAGTAAAAGGAAGAACTGGCTTTACAGCAAAAGGGGTATACCATCCTTTAACAAAGGAAACATGATCATTTATTTGGGGATCTTATACAAATTCACAGGGAGAGGTACCTTTTGTGGGGGTATATTGGTAAGCATATTCAAAGGTCTTATTACAAGATAAGATGATGTCAGACACTTTTGTGTGCATGATTATCCCCAAGTTAAAGAACATGTATTTGGAATATATAAGTGGCAGGCATATTTCTGGGTAGGCTTACCTTTTGCCTTAAAGATAGATGGCCAGTATGAGTAATCTTGGACATGTCTAACTTGACTTACAAAGATGGCATAGAGAAGAACTACTAGTCATGTTCAGAATTATTTATTTTTCCAAAAGATTTTAGAGCACCTGTCTCATACAACTTTAGTCACACTATTTTATACTCTGGTTTTTTTCTGTATGTTCATTATACAACATTTTTTGTTACTAGGAAGTCATATCTTTACCCATTATTTAACCTTAAAATTCCAATGGGTGCTGCCCATAAGTGTATGTATATAGGATTATCTGCTGGGGCATAGACAGTTTAGCAGTGGTGGGTCTCCCCTCAAGGTGCAACTCTCTGTGGCTCAGTAGCCATAATGTCCTAACAGCTCTCAAGCTAAGGTTAGGGAATTGGGAGCTCCAAGCCACTCCATGCTGGAATTGTTAACTCACGTGATCTCATTCAGGTCTTCTGCAGATTACCATAGCACCTGTGAATCCATGTCTGTGGCGGCCCGGCCAGGTGTAGATGCCAACCTTCCATAGCCCTCCTCACTCTCCAGCTCTTACATTCTTTCCAACCCCTACTGCATGAAGTTCTTGAGGGAGATCTCGACTTTGGTGTTAAAATAGATGTTTCTTCTGTAGCTGAACACTCAGAGGGCCTTATTCTCAGCACTGCATTGACCACTGCCCTCTGGAACAGAAGGGTGCTCAGACTAAAGTTGAAAACAACATGAATCTATAGTTACAAACATAAATACTTATCTATTTAAAAGATTTATTTATTTTTACTTTATGCATCTGTGTGATTTGTCTGCATGCATGTTTGTGCACCAGTTATATAGAGTTCCTGGATGCAAATAAAAGCCATTGGATTTTTGAGAATGGGAGTTATAGATGGTCAGGAGCCACCATGAGGTTCCTGAGAACAAAATCTAGGTCCCCTAGAACAACAGCAAGCATTCATTAACTGCTAAGCTATCACTCCAACTCCTAAACATAAATACTGAGGCAAAACATGCATATATTTAGTTGTTAAATATATGCCCGTATCCACAAATCATGGAATGCTACTTTTAAAATTATTATTATCTAGTTGTCCATGGCTAGAACATAGAAATACATCTGTGGGGTTAAGTGTGTGTGTGTGTGTGTGTGTGTGTGTGTGTGTGTGTGTGTGTGTGTATTTGCTTTGTATTCTGTGACCTTCTAGTTGATTTTCTTTGACTATTCTTTAGATTTTGTGTACAAACAATACCAGCTGTCAACAAGCAAAGCTTTACTCCTATTTCAGTTTGAAGTTTTCAAGTTTCATAGTTCACACGGGCTAGGCTTTGCACCTCTCTGTGGAACTCTGCATTTGATTTGCAGTGTGGATATTCGCTATTTCTTACAATGGGAACTCATGTCAGTTGAATCTTTCTCTTCTTTTTAGGCAAAGTTTTATCTGGAACAGATGGTCTTGGTGTTCTAACACTTTTTCTGTATCTAATTGAATTGTGGTCTTTTTTGTTATGTTAATGCAGATGAAAAAGTTGACTGAGTTATTACTGTTAATCTGACCCTTATCTTGGTGTAACAAATTTTATTTGTTGAAGGTATGCTTTTCTGTGTATTTAGAGATACTGCTGGATTTCATCTGCTACTTCTATAACCCTGAGCCTATAACGAAGTTTTGCATTATCTTGGACAGGATCAATAATCAGATTTAAAGTGAAGTCATAGACAAGCTGAACAGTATCTCCTGCTCTGCTATCTACCTTAAACTACTATTTACCCAGATGGGTATGCAATCCTGGAAATTCCTTTGTGAATGTAAGAATCCTTATTCAGTGTGTGTGTGTGTGTGTGTGTGTGTGTGTGTGTGTGTGTGTGTACATGTGCTGTCCATGGGTATGTGTTTATGCATGTGGACAACATGGAAACAAGTTTAGCTGTCTTTCTCTACTACTGTCCACTTTCATTCTGAACCAAGATCTGTCACTAATTTGGGGGCTTGCCAGTTTATCACCATTGGCTATCTAGAAAGCTTTAAGACCTTCCTGTCTTCCCTTCCAAAGAACTGGGATTCTAGGCACAAGCCAGAGCAAACATTTTATCAACTGAGCCATCTTCTCAGCCAGTGCATTTTTGTTTTAGGAGAATCAGGGCTCCTTGGATTTCCAAGTTAAAGAGAGAGAGAGAAAGAGAGAGGGGGTAGAGAGGAAAAGAAATTGAGAAAGAGAGAAAAAGAAAAAGAAAAAGAAAAAGAAAAAGAAAAAGAAAAAGAAAAAGAAAAAGAAAAAGAAAAAGAAAAAGAAAAAGAAAAAGAAAAAGAAAAAGAAAAAGAAAAAGAAAAAGAAGCAGAATGTTGTTTCCTGGTAGTTCTTAACACAGAAGTCTGGTAATTGATAACATTTTCCAAAGTTTTTTGTGGCTCTTCCCTTTTCTAACAGACATATAAGGCAGATGATTGTTTGGGAGCTGCAGCTCCTGGGGGAAAGGCAGAAGCCATGGAAGTCCTTGGAGTCTCTACACACCAATTGCTTTCAGCAAGATTTCATTCCCTCTGGGGAGAGAAATGCTAATTAAAGAAACAGTGTTCCAGAAGCTAGCTTACACTGAATAAATCAATGCAGCCACTTAAGAGAAGTTTTCTCTTGACATCATGTGAATTGGGACACAGGTGGAAGTGCTGTAATTCCTAAAGAGGGTTGAATAATAAGAACAGCTCTGAAACTGGTTGCAGGCAGGATGCCTCTTACTGTGTCACCTCCTCAGGGTGACAAAGGTATGGAGGAGATTAACAGAGAGTTGCAGGTGTAAAGGAAACAAGGGTGATAGATAACGAAGCAGCCCTAGAGAACAGCATTCTAAAGATGTTAGGAGGCAGGGATAACCCCTGACTGGGCTGTGACTATCACATGAAAAGCCACAAAGTACTCACACTCTTGTTTGGCTCAATTTCCTGCTCTTGATAACGCACTTCACTATGCAATCAATCTGTCACTACTTGAGGATGCTGTGATTGGTAAAACAAACCAGTACTATTATGTTTGTAATATTATGTGAGTCTATGGTTAGTTCAACAAAAAGTTTAAGTGAATCAAATGTAAAAGCATAGTGTGTTGACTCACGCAATTCAAATACCTACTTAGTACTAATATTAGAATTTTATATTGTATTACTATAATTTTCAAATATCTTTAATTATGCTTCCTATCAATATTGACCTCTGTTAATATTTAATACAAGTAGAACTAGTTCTTCCACTTACTTTCAGTAATCAAAAATTCTACAATGAAGAGAGAGCCATGCCAAAAATTGGGGGTGTATGATCATTTCTAAGCCAATGAGAGTGTCTCTACTCAAAATACACTGTAGAGTCAACTGCATAAGAAACATGACCAACTTAGGCTTGGGAGGAGATGATTTTTCACCAGGAGTCAGATATTGTTGTCAAAAACAAACAAACAAACAAACACAAACAAAAACAGAATAGAGGATTAGTGTCCCCCACAAGCACCAAGGAGACCTATCATGACTCAGAATGCATGCTCATCCATAGAGAACTGTAAATGTACTGTAATGGAATCCATTGACTTCTCAAGTAGAAATTCTCAATATGCTGTTTGAAATAAAACCAGGTATGCTTAGAAATGGGTGGTATTCAATAAGGCACAGACTTCCCTGTTATGATGACCTAACTTTTAGTTTTATTTAAGAACCCTCATTCCACTGTGAGTAAGATAATTCAAGTGTACTATAGACAGTATCAAGAGGAGCCCTGTTATGGCATTGAAATCATACTTGGTTAGTCATTTCAGGTTCAATTCTTTGTTCTTCTCTTTCATTGCTTGTATTTTTGTAGATAGAATTCTTTTCCTGAGCTTATTTCCTTCATACATTTCTCCAAGCAGATAAAAAGTCATCTCCTTATCTACTCCAATGCGAAAAAGATGTTTCTCTGTTCCAGAGATCATTTTTGCACTTTTTTTAAGGGATGAGGTCACCTGGGTTGGTCTTGAACTCACATTGTAGCTAGGCTGTCTTTGAAACTGATCACCCTGCCCGAGTCTCCCAAATGGCTGCATAGCATCAGTTTTAAGCCTGTGTACCACATCCAGGTGAGTGAAAGTATTTCTACCTAGAGTTATTTTTCCTAGTTCAATAATTTATATCTTCCAGGATCCAGAAAACATATGTACTCTGAGATCTCAAAATCTGTAATGAGATGAAGCACTTACAATGAAATAAAAGAAAGAAGACAGAGGAAAAGCAAATAAACTCTACCATAATAAACCTGGGGGACTACACACTAGATCTGTAAGCAGCCTTGTGCATTCTAGGCTGCAGCCCTTCTTGACTTCGCTCCATGATTGTACTGTAACAATCATTTCTGTGTTATCATTTTAACTGTTTGATGGTTTTGAATAAATATATTTGAAGCTCAAAGTACATTTTTGATTCAAAAGACAACTGCTATCCCTCTTAGAAAAGTCAGAACTAAGTCGGGCGTGGTGGCGCACGCCTTTAATCCCAGCACTCGGGAGGCAGAGGCAGGCTGATTTCTGAGTTCGAGGCCAGCCTGGTCTACAAAGTGAGCTCCAGGACAGCCAAGGCTATACAGAGAAACCCTGTCTCGAAAAACCAAAACCAAAAAATTAAAAAAGAAAAAGAGAAAAGTCAGAACTAGAAGACAGGGACTATTCTGAAGCTAGGGCAATCAACATGCCACCTTGCCTGAACTTCTTTTAGAAAGGAACAATTCTCTGTCAAAAATTTGGAAGGTAAGTTGGTGACCCCATCCCTCCACTGGGGTCCTGTCTAGATGCTGGAGGTGATATCTTCAGGTTCCATCTCCTTACTGTTGGGCATTTTGGCTAAGGTCGTGCCTCCTGTAAGAACCCAATGTATGCAGCTGAACTATAGACTACAGATAGATAGCAAGAATGACCCACATTGTATAACTCCACAGCAAATAAACAAAGGGTTGGTTGTTGGATTGTTTCTGTTTTCCTTTTTTAATTTTGATACATTAAAAGCTAAATTCTCAACGTAATTTTCCCTATATTTACAAATGTCTGAGTTGCAACAGGCATTGAGAAGGGAATTTTCCTATAAAGAAACAATGCCAAAATATGCAAATAATTCTATTTTCAGTAAGTGTATCGAGTCTAAACTCATGCCACATACCTTTACTCACATTTGCATATCTCTCACATTCCTGTGATGGAAAGAGAGTTGTGACCCTTCTGTAGATTCCTGGGATGTTCCCCAGGTGTGCCTCACTCAGCTATTTGTATTTGGGAAAGTCCACATTCAGTTCATGTAGAGAAAAAATGAATCAGAGAGATAAGAACACCAGGGTGCTGCACAAGTTCTACAGAGACAACGAAGCCAAGACCAGAGGCAGTGAAACAAACACTGGAATGCAGATGACTGGAATTCAATCTCACATGCATCCATAGCAAGTTTTTCTTTAAAAAGAAAAAAGTCACTCAAAGTTCACTTGTGATTAATGGGGAATTAAACTAGACCGTATTGTAGATTCAATTTCTATTGCTGTGATAAAATACCTCACAAATTCAGCCAGAAGGGGAAAAAAAATACAAATGTTATTCAGCCTACAAGTCAAAGTTACACCCCATTGCAACAGAGAAGTCAAGGCAGCCATGAGAAGCAATCACATGCATTGGAAAGAGAAAATAAATGAATGCATGCAACTGCTCTGACCTCATTCTCCACTCTCAGATAGTTGGGACTCCCCTGCCTAAAAAACAATGCCACCCACTCTGGACATATCTCCCACCTTAATTAATGTAAGCAATATAATTCCCAAGAAATGCCCTCAGGAACACCCCAAGACACAGGTACAGCTAACTTGATCCAGACATCCTCCCATTGAGACTCCCTTCCCAGGCAATTCTGGATTGTACTAAGCTGACAATTAAATTAACCATCACAATATATATTCTGCTGTCATGGTATCTATAATCAAAAAGGAGAGCAAAAATGAATAGTAATAACAAAAACTTAAAAGACATTTAGTACTGGATAGGCTAGTTTAAGCCTACAAAAAACAAGTTAGAGTCATTTGGGAAGAAGAAGATTCAACTGGAAAAAAAAAAAAAAAAAAAAAAGAAAGAAAGACCATGAAATTGGTCTAAAGGCATTTTCTTGATTAATGATTAATACCTAGCCCACTGTGTAGCATACCAACCTTGGAATACAATCTTGGAGTGTATGAGAGAACAAATTGTAAAAGAAAATCAGACGAATGAGGCAGCAAGCAGTGTTTCTCCAGGACTTCTGCTTGAGTTCCTCTCTGGGTTCCTGCTCTGACTTAGCTGAAAGAGGAACTGCATCAAGAGTTAAGATTAAGTTAGCCCTTTACTCTCCAAGTTGTTTTTGTTCATGATCTTTATCAAAGTATTAGAAAAGTAACTAAGACAGTACTGATAATTAATACAGGTAATTGAGAGAGAGAGAGAGAGAGAGAGAGAGAGAGAGAGAGAGAGAGAGAGAGAAAGAGAGAACATGAACAAAGTACTGTGTATGGGGAATGAATGTGAATTTAAATGAGATAATTTTTAGTAAAGAAAATTCCTCTGAATGAAAAATAGGGCTTCCTGGGAGGCAAGGATGACTAGGGAAGAATAAAGGATGTGAGACTTGTAGCAGTGGTATCAGAGTCAGACCAAGGTTGAAGGTTCTACCCTTACCAGCCTTGTAAATGGTGGTAAGATGTTGATTTTTTAATTTGGAAGTTGGAAAAGAATTACAGTCATTTGTAAACAAGAGCAATGCCGTATCTGACATTGAACAGATTGACTCTAACTCTTTTAATATGAATAGATGTATGGGTTATGATGATAATCACTATAGATGTAGGTTCACTAATAAGTAAACTACTGAGGTAATTTAGGTAAGGTCATTACACCACATTTTGATGTGATTGGTGAAAAGTTGAGAGTTTGAGTATTTTATAACTAGAAGAGAGCTTTCTTAAAAACTAGATGGAATTATGAAAAGAGGTAGACAGATGAATTAACTATGAATTTAAAAATAAAAAATTCTCTGTAGCTGATGACCATCATTCAGCCTATTATAGATGTATCATTGTTAGTTCAATAACTGGGCAAATTATCTTAAATTTATACTGGGAATTACTAAATTCCATCAAATATACCTATTATGTAGAATCTGCTCAATAATATAGTTAACAAAAGGAGAAACAATAGGATCTTAGAGGATGAAAATTATACCCCCAATAGATTTTTTTTTTTGCTATTTTAATTGTGGCATAATAAGGATATCACTTGTATTGCCTTTGCTGTCCAAGTTGTATTTTTAAATTGTATCAGTACCAAAAAAATTTATTCTCAGAAGACTGTATTAATCTTCAGAGTCAAAAGTGCTACAAATTTTAAGCAGAAAATAATGTTAATTGCTTTTCCACTTATCTGTATATATATATATATATATATATATATATATATATATATATGTGTGTGTGTGTGTGTGTGTGTGTATAATTTATGTTTTTTAACAGTTACTATAAAACTACAGTGCTAAAACACCATCTACTTTTAAAAACACTTTATTACATGTACTTAGCATGTACACATGTGTCTTTAGGTGGACACAACCATGTCAGAGTATGTATGTCTGGAGGTAAAGAACGTGTGAAACTTAGTTTCCCTCATCCCATTATGTGTATTCTAGAGCAAATATAAGTTGTTAAGAGGTGGTTGGCGTGTTTGTTTACAGAAACATTTCACTAGCTTAGAAATAATACTTTCTTTGAGATTGTTATAAAAAATACTTCATCTAGATTACTTAACTAATTTTTTTTTGTCATTGAGAATTTACAAAGATTTCTTTGTGATTCTGATCATGCAACATTTTTAGTTCCAAATGTTATACGAAAACCCAGCATTTGTCTTTTGTTGAGCATCCAAGATGCCTTCCTGAATCATCTATTAATCACATTGAGCTGCTCCAACAAGTTGGGTTTTGTAGTACATACTTGGACTATTGACAGGCGTTTAAGGATTTCATCACTACAACACTGGGTTTTGTGGAGGTTTTTCTTTTCTTTTTTTTTTCCTCTGCCTGTTGCAATGGTGTCAATTTTATACATCATTTGGTCTTAAACTGCTAGACTTCATCAAGACAAAATGTGTTAGGTCTGCCAACACAGGATCCCTATACATAAAACATGAGAAATCACAAAACAGATGTGCCCAGAGATGAATGCCATAAGTCTGCTTTCTACAAACAGCAATTTCAATAAGTCCCTCACTGTCTAGCTCCTCTTAGGAAAGAAAAGAAAGGGCACACATGATTGTATATGACTCTTATGAGAACATTTACCTGACAAAAGAGTTCTTTCAGCAAACCAAATACATTGCTTGAAATATTACACACACACACACACACACACACACACACACACACACACACACATATATATATATATATATATATA
>NC_034598.1:72824397-72828817 GCF_900095145.1 Mus pahari
AAACTGGGACAGGGTTATGTGCATGGTTGGCATCACACATGCATGGGCCCTTTATAGCAGCCATGATGTTGGCTGGGGCGTAGTCCAATGGTAGAGAACTGGTCTAGCATGCAGAGGTTCTAGGTTCATATCACATCAATACAGAGAGAGAGAGAGAGAGAGAGAGAGAGAGACTGAGTTGAGTTCAGTTGAAAATTTGTGCAGTTTAGTTGAACAGAGTTGAGTTCCTTTGAATTTGAACAGGTCCTCTCGGTTCCTGTAGTCAGTGCAGTTCAACTCATGGAATTCAGTGGCAATTTTTCCAAGCAGAGCAATTCAGTGGGAAAGTGGGAGAAGGCAGTTTGAATCAGTCAGCTTGGACAGGAGTTTTGAGCCAATTTGGAAAGAACTAGAAAAAATGAGCTTATTCAGTACACAACCCTGCTATGCAAAAATAAAAATTGGATTTATATCCCATAGTAAATCTCAGAGGCTGAAACGTTATTGGCCTAGCTTAGCAGATTGAGGTTGGGATCTGAAGCCTATTCTAAGATGACTAGAAGTTTCCAGGGTTAGTCTAGGCCTAGGGTTGGTTAGTACAGAGAAAGAAATGCTCACCCAGTTTTGCTACAGCTCTCATTTCATTCCTTCTTCTGAGGAAATAAAAATGACATTTACTTTTACAGTTTTGTAACTGAATTTTGTATTAAAGTGGCTAGAAAGAGTGCATGCGCGAATTTTGTATTAAAGTGAATAGAAAGAGATCACTGTGCCTCAGATTAATTCTCATGTATACAAATGGTTTTCTATGGCTTTCATAACAAAGGAAAGTATACATACTAACTTTTATTTATTTGTACTTCAGGTGTTGCTCACACAAAATTGCTCTCTGTCAAAGAATCATGAGTTAAGCATGCCAAGGTCAGAGAAGGGGCTTTTGGAATTTTATATGATTCAGTTGTGGTTCTTCATTTACTTTACATCTAATTGCCAGCATTTGCTTTTTCTTTATAGCCTCTGAAAAGCTTAGATGAAATCTCCTATCACAAACTTCTGACTCCTTAGACATCAAGATCTGTCACTAGGCACATGCTTTGACTACTTATCATCTTCACTCAGTACATCACTCAGAGGGAATGGAATTTTATATGAGATATCTGCCCTGAAGAACTAAGTAGGAGGATCAAAGAAACAAATCCTCTTTCTCCAAATATCTCTTTCCCTCAGCATTCTGCCCTGAAATATAAATCTTGTACTGGGTTCTGCCATGTCTATGAGACATTCTAAGCATACTGATAGTTACGAGAATGGTTGAATGGAAAGAATGCTAAGACTCTTGCTCAGAGGAAATACACATTGTCTATGCACCATTCTTTAAGGATGGCAAAAGATTTCAAGTTGGACAAACTTAGTTCTCCATTTTTATTATGCAGCTATAACATAGAAATAGACTACTTAGCAACCATCAGAAACTCTTTGAGAATTAGATGATTATCTAGAAAATGAAAGGTAACATCTACTAACGTAGTTTACAAGTATACTAGATTTAATATAGAGCTGTGGATAAATACTACATTTAACATTTGCTGATTAGAATTATAATATATAGTCAATATTTCATACCATATGATGTCACATCATACAATGAAAAATGTTTTATAGGATATACTTTAAATGAGTAAAGAATATACTACAGCTGTCCTGATTTCTAGGTTGAAATAGGCATAAGAAATAACTTGTAACTTCGATATAAACCATGGCAGACTACCTAGCAGTAAAGCTAACAAACCAAAGTCAAAGAATAGTAGTTTTAGTGAAATGTTCACTTGTCTACTCTGATGTGTACACAGATGAGTAAGCTTACCTGTCATTTGTAGATTATAGTTAGCACATTTTTTGACTTTGAATATTTTAAATTTTTTTCACTTAAGTTGTCATTCTGGTTCTGGCAGCAGAGTTATGAGTAAGCAAAAGACATAATTAAGATGTTTTCTTAACTCTAAAAATAACAGAAGAACATGGAAATGAGAGCCCTGAGTTTGATTTGATCAGAGGTATAAGTAAAATGTTAATGGCTAAGGAATATCCATCAACTATTATTGATAAATAATATGGATATTGCAGATATAAATCAATAATCTAGACCCTAGGTTATAATCATAACTATATAATATTTTAATATTATTACAAAATGATTTGCAAGTAAAAGTATGAAAATAAACAAACTTGACTAATAAATTAAATATCTTTGTCCTTAAAATATCATTGTTTATCTAAGATGGGAACCTCAGGCACTTTCCATTCTTCATAGCATGTCCAATAGTAAAGATCTTTTTCAGGTCCTATTTTCTCAGCATGTTAGTGAGACTATATACCAATAGGTTATCCCAATGGTCAGGCCTGAAAACACACATGCAAATAACATTTTAAAGACTAAGCAGTTTATTTAAGAAGAACAGGATATATATACATTGTGTGTGTGTGTGTGTGTGTGTGAAAATGTTTAAATATTAAAGAAAAACAAATAAAGAAAATTGAGAGCAAGAGTAAGGTTGACACAGGGTTTGGATGGAGGAAAATGAAGAGGCAAATTATATAATTATATTATAAAATCAATATATTAAAATTGTTGTTCAAAATCATTATTGTTTAATTTTATAAAATTGTACTCAACTGATCAAATGAATTTTTAATATCATACAGTGAACTATCATGGATTTTGCTGGCACACAAACTGATCACTTTTGGCCTGCATCACTATGGCTTCTTCTCTGATTCCATTTCAACTTGTTGCTGAAGATCAAGTCCCAGATGTCACTTACAACAAGCATGCAAACTTTTTCTCTGAGCTATACCCATTGTATCTTAACAACTGAAAGGAACCCTGGAAATTTTAAAGTCACATTTCCTTTAGTTATGAACCACTGGCCTAACGAAAACACTCACAGTAACAAAATGGCCAATACAGAATAAGAATATAATGCTATATTTGCATTATATGACCAACATCAATAGAATCAATACCATCATATTCTTACATAATAAAATTTTCAAGAAAAAATTTAAAATCAAATATTTTGACTCTAAAATTAATTTTAATCTTTCTCTTTGAGTTTGAGAAAATTAAAACTATTTTTCTTAATGATTATCATTCTTTTGAGATAAATATTATACTAAATTCAATTATCAAAGTAAAGCAAAAACATTAGTAGTCTCTGACATAGTAATTAGCACACCAACAAGATATGTAACAATTATATGAAGTATATTAAGAGAGATAACAGTGTTTTATTTCATGCTGACTTTAGAAGTTCCAGGACAATTGATCACATAAACTTAAATTTAATTATGTTAAAAAAATGTTATTTATAATGAGCCACCTATACCATCATTCAGTTCCATGGTAATTTATTCCTAATGGTCAAGTGTTCATATGGCCTTCAAGCAGAGAACTTATTCAGAGACTATGGTAGATAATGTAGGTTCTTAGCTTATGCTTTCATTGTGGGAATCCAACTCTAGTAACCTTTTGAGACCTGGGCACAAGGCTCGATTCCTCTCCTCAAATTAATGACTCTTACAGTAGTTGCCATAGCTACAGAGAATAGTATAGGATGAGCAACAGATTCTTTTGGTGCAACATCATCAGAGTTCAGGTTCTCTGGCTCTCAATCCTTTGTAATGTGCTTCTGAGAATTCCTTTTAAAAAGAAAGGAAATAAAAAGAATGTTAAAAAAAAACCCAAAACAAAACAAAAAAGCCAACACTCCTGTCTCAAAATTGGATTCCTGGAAACTCCATCTACTTTGTGTTAGTAACTGAAACGATGACTCAGAACTCATATTTTGAAGAAGTCCCAGGACTTGGAAGTGAAATCCCCAACAGATAGCATCTAGGGTGCTGACAGCTCCTAGCATACTTTGAGAGTGAGATTAAGACTTTTACTCATAACAAACTTGGAACAGGAGCAGAAAGGATCATCCTGTACACTCCTACAGAACTCTTCTTAGGGGAAAAAGAAAAAAAAAAAAAAAAAAAAGGAAGCAGTTAACCTGAAGTCTCCTTAGCAAAGTTGTAATGCTACGTGGTAGAAAAAAAAAAAAAAGACTAAAAGAATTCACAGTAGTGTGGATGACAGAAAGCCACTGTACACAGCAGCCACCTAGCTGCTGTGGAAGCAACTGTAGGAGACACATTCCACTGATGCACTGGGAGCATTAGCAAGAGCAAGTCTTTCGTCATTAATCATGTATCCCAATAGCAGCAAATAGGATGATTAGCACAGTGCTTAGCTACAAAAGAAAAAGGAAGTTTTTCTTCTCCAAATGGGAAAGACACTTAATTCAAATAAACATTGTAATATAGCACAGAACTCCATCTAGATATTCATTCTCTCTCTCTCTCTCTCTCTCTCTCTCTCTCTCTCTCTCTCTCTCTCTCT
>NC_034598.1:72829658-72831732 GCF_900095145.1 Mus pahari
AAAGAACCTCTGGTGGAATCGCCATGCCTGACCTCAAGCTTTACTACAGAGCAACAGACCTGTGGTTCTATTCCTATCTTAAAGGAAATCTTCCAGTCTTCAGTAGGTCTGACTTCCATGTGATATTTCCATAGCTGACATTTCTCAGGCTGACTCCTCTATTCCTGTTTTACCAGTGTTAAAATCCTATACCTAAGGAAAAAAAGAAAAGAAAAAGAAAAGATATGTACTTGTATATTAAAGAAAATTTAAATCAAAATGCATGAAAGACTTAAGTATACGCTGAATCTATGTCAATTTGAGAAAGAAATATTTGTGGACTGCAGGTCAATGTTCTCTGAGCCTTGGATGGTAGGTAAGTCTTATTATTTCAGTTAGTTCTTAATACTTAGACTTCTTTACTGAATTAATATACAGGTGAGAGTTTAGCTAAGCAATTCTTGCCTCTTTATATGTGTTTGTAGCATCCATATGGATGCTTGCATGCATGCAAGTATGTGTGCATGTGGAAGCTTGCGGTTGACTTTAAGTTTCTTCCTTCATGGCTTTCTAGTTCATGTGGTGAAGCTGAGTCTCTTGTTGACCTTGTAGTTTGCTATTGATGCTAATCATCTTAGCCAGCTTAATTGAGGACTCACTGCTTCTGCCTCCCATGAGCAGGGATTTCAGGCAGAGCCCTATCCCCATCTGGCTTTTATGTCGTTTCTAGAATACTCTTACTAAAGTGCCAAGCACTTTCTATGCTTTGCCAACTCTGCAGACTAAGGTTTGCTTTTGCTATACAGATCCTAAGGATGAGTTAGGACCAGTAAGTGAAAAGACAGGTTATAAATGAACCAAGGAGGAGAGTAAGTCATTAGTGCCTCTAAATACGACATTTTAATTTTACTTTTCCAGTTAGTTCTTAATCTCTTTGTATCTATTTATCATAACTGTGAATCAACATCTCTGATTCATTGTAAATTTTATTTTTGTGGCACTTACTTAAATTTTCTTTATACATTAGATATGTGTAGAGCATATACTGTATGCACTTTGAAACTCATTTAAGTTTTTTTTATAGTTTTGATGCAGAACTTCTAAAATTAACTCTAAGCTATAATTTTGTTTCTTATTTTCTCCGTCTGTCCTGATTTCCTGTCTATTATGTTTCATTGAATAAACACAAAGCTAAGTCCTTTGTATATTTTTTTGTGCCTGTGTATTTTTAAATATTATTTTATTTAATCTGTATAGTAAATTATATATTATGCCTATGGTTTCTACAGGATTTTTGATGCCAGAAAAATTCATCATGTAAAACAATGAAGGAAAAGAATGTGCTTATTGAATGTCGGTGGCATGCCTGACATAGAGTTGTTAATCTGCAGTTCATGCAATATATTGCTTTATTTCTCAATAGAGTAGCAATGTAGTATGCTTACTTGATTACTCTTAGTTTATTGGTGAGGAGATTGGAGCTCACAAAGTATAACAGGTTTATCAATTACCTACAGCTCATAAGAGGTCGGATAGAAATTTAGACCAGTTCTCTTTGACCTGAAGTGCGTGTCCTTTCAATTACAGCAATATTCTATAAGAAATAAGGAACATCTTAGACTTTTGAGTGGAAAAGGGACATGATGAAAGTCGTATTGTTAGAAAATCGATGTAACTGCAACTGCCATGAAGCTGAGAAATGAGAGGCAGGAAGTTGTTGAAAGAGCTCAAGTCAAGCACAGGCACAACTTGGATAAGAATGAAAGTGATATCTGGAAATTGACGAAGAAACAAAGGAGAAGATAGTATGGCTGAGAACTGACAGGGCAGCGGAGCTGCCTGGTTGTTAAAGCAAGTGAGTTGATGGGTTAAAGATGATTAAAGACCTTCTGACAGTTCCACATAATAGGGCACAGAAGTAGTTTTATGTAGTGAACGAAGTTTTCCTGAGGAAGATTATTTGCTAAATTTTGGACACTCTGAAGAGTTAGACATATAGAAAGAGTGCATGAGCTGGTCCCGACCGTCCTGCGCCTCTCCTGCCCAGGAGGGGTGTTCGCCTGGCGGCTGTCCGCAGGCTGTTCCAGCGCCCAAC
>NC_034598.1:72831743-72838187 GCF_900095145.1 Mus pahari
AAAAAAAAAAAAAAAAAAAAAAAAAAAAAAAAAAAAAAAAAAAAAAAAAAAAAAAAAGAAAGAGTGCATGAGATGACAATTCAAAATGTCAGTATCCTGAGATGGAGAGAAAAGTCTCCATGGAGAAGAAATGAAGGATCATCTGTTCTAGCTAAATCGAAACTATTTGCTTGCCAGGGTAAAAGTTGTGAACAATTATGAACAGATGTTTAAAAAATATGAGACAAGGACAAAACCTAGAGAGAAAATGAGAGATCCAAATTTTAGCTTTTATAGAAACCAGGAAATTATGTACTGCAAACATTAAATCTTTGTAAGCAATAAATGACATGAATTGTCAATGCTGTGTCCACATCTCTCTTCCCAGATTAGTTTCTGGCTTCCAAATTCTAACACCCTCTATCATTTGGACTGAAAAACAAAAACAAACCAACAATCCAACAAAAACACCTTCCTAAACGTGGGGAACCCACTGTACTAGCTCATACCAGAGGCTACTTTTCTGATAATTCCCGTTCAACTCAGCCCAACCACTAGTTGGAGCAATCTGGTATATAAATGCTTCAGCTCCCCTGTGCCTTGGACTGAATTACCTCAGGAACAGCCATGAGAGTGATGCCAGCTGCCAGTCATTTTCATTGACTCTCAGGGGAGCTGAACTGGATAACTTTCTTCTCTATCCTTCCCTACTGATGTTACCTTGACTCACTTACTAAGTAAACATGACTTCCTAATATTAAACTGCCCCTCCCCCGAGTTTGCTTCCCAGACAACTCAAATAAAAACAGACCTTACAGAACTGTAGCTTTTGATAGAACCAGAGAAAACATTACGGAGTCTGAGGGCAGGCCATCAAATCAGGGGAAGATTAAGTAGGAATAAAGAAAAAAACTTAGAAGAATGCTCAGAAAGGGTAAGTAAGTAGATGTTATGGATAATGACATTTTAGAAAGATCAGTCTTTTTGCATTGACAAAATTATTCTGATTGGTTCTGGTTAAGTGGTATAAACCAGTAGTTTCAGACACTCAGGAAGCTGAGATAGGAGAATCTTAAGTTTTGAAGACCATGCTAGAATTAGAGTGAGCTCAAGTTGAACCTGAACAACTTAATGAGGTGCTAGCCTAAACTGAGAAGCAAAGACTACTGGAGACGTAGCTCAGCTATGCAGTACTTAACTAGGCTGGGCGGCACAGGATTTAACTCCTATTACTCAAATTAGAAAGAAAAAAAAGGAAGGGAGGGAAGGAGGTAGGAAGCAAGGTGGGAGAGTGGAAGGAAGGAAGGAAGGAAGGAAGGAAGGAAGGAAGGAAGGAAGGAAGGAAGGAAGGAAAAAGGAAGGAAGCTACTTTGTCTACAGTAAACTGAAGGAGAAGAGTGAATCATATTAGTTAAGGTATTGTGACCATAATAATTAGTTGGCCTTGGAATAAGTTATAGTACTTACATAAAAATAAGAGCAAAGAGAAAGAAGATAGAGATTTTCAACTTAGACAGAACTTCATAGAAATGATAACTTCATTCCATTAATTTTGTGACCATGCACATGATGTTTAGTATCTCTGGCTTCATTCCCTCTCTACAGCTGTGAATGGGGACAGTAAGATCTCTCAAACAAGGATCCTAGATTAAGTCCATCAGCATGTAGGGCATATAATAAGTAATAAAGAGGAGCTATTACTGCCTGTGGGAATTCAGCTGAAATGTGATCACAGATACACAGTGGCGATATTCAGCTTGGTGTCATGTGATTAATGGACCTGTCAGGATGATCTTCTATATTACAGTAGCAGGAAGACAAGAAGCAGCTAATTGTTCTGAGTTCTTCCTTTCCCATGGGTGCTAACATACTTACAGGTCGTAATTTTGATAATGATACATTGGTCTGGACATTCACTTAAAAAAAAAAACAAAAACCTAACACAAATAAAAGAAATTTCACCTTCAGTTTAGAAGTTGTTTAACAAGGGTACTGTTTTCAAACAATGAATGATATCTGATTATTCTGGGAAAAACAAGACTCTCAGTTTTTGACTTAACAGATCAAAACAATGTTCCAAACAACAAGGTGAGAAGACTATTTTAAGTATTCAACACTATTAGGTCTCCAAAATAAGTTATAACCTCAAGTGAACTTTCTCTCTCTTAGTACACATTACAACTGATTTTAACAGGTTTTCCTTCATATACGAGATCATTTTAAAATTAATGTTCATTAAATGTGGTGTTTCAGAAAAAAAATAATATTCCGTTATTCTGTCTACAGTTCAATAGCGAAATGAAATAAACCTTGTAAGCTTTCTGGAAATGTTGATGTATCAGTTCATCCAAAGTTCATGAAGGGCAATTAAAAAAGAGGAAAGATGAGAGCTTTGATGATCCTGGTACAGGAAATGGTCATCTGTGTCTCCTTCTTTCATACTGCAAGTTCTCTGACTTTACAGATCCATATTGAGGCAAATTCTACTGTAAAGTTAAAAAGTTATCAGAAAGCATTTCAACTGCTTGAATTGCATTGGGAATTAAATGAAAATTATGCGGCAAAAGCTTTTTATTGGTAATCACAACAAAATCTGTGCGTTCAGACACTTATGTTGTTTTTAAATTATTCATCACTGATGTTGAAATTTAATATTACACATTTTTTAAGTGTGCGTTACACCAAAAGAAATGAATAACTCCTGATGCCTTCCCTCAAGGATTTCATCATTCAAAGAAACAATTGGTAAGTCCACCTTCCTGTTAGGCATAACCATAATAAAATTGAGCTTTCTTTTTTTTTTCCTTTTAATTATTTTATTAGATATTTTCTTCATTTACATTTCAAATGCTATCCCAAATATCCCCTATACCCTCCCCCAACCCTGCTCCCCTACCTACCCATTCCCACTTCTTGGCCCTGGCGTTCCCCTCTATGGGGCATATAAAGTTTGCAAGACCAAGAGACCTCTCTTCCCAGAGATGGCTGAATACGCCATCTTCTGCTACATATGCAGCTAGAGACACGAGCTCTTGGGGTACTGGTTAGTTCATATTGTTGTTCCACCTATAGGGTTGCAGACTCCTTCAGCTCAAATGTCAGCTTTCTTGGTAAGGAATTTGAAAGCTGTGGGGTTTCTTCTTTGACTTTACCACATTAGAACATTACTCACCATTTATGATGTTTATCTTCCTGTCAGAGTCTAATCACTATGGAAACACATCTAGTGATTTCTTTATGACTGTTTCCAGGATGTTTAATGCATGAGAGAAAACCCAGCATGGTTTGAGTTATACCATCCAGAGCACTCAGATTGTGGACAGAATGAAATAGAATGAGCTAGCTGAGCACCCACATGCACTTTGCTCCCAAGGTGTGATGTGGACACCATGTGACCTGTTGCCTCACACTTCCTCTGGAATGTCTTCCCAGAGCCCTGCCCTGAAATGCCTACTTGGTTGTTTGTAATCACCTGATGGCAAGGAATATGGAATGTTTCTACTAGGAATGCATTCACCATTTGTACTTGTTCATTTGAAAAGTGACTCCTTGGTGGTCCTACTAAATGGCTTACGGGGAAAGTGACCTTGCTGCCAAGCATGCTGACTTGAATTTGATCCTCATAATCTATGAGTTACAAGGGGAAAACCGACTCCCAACAGGTTGATTTCTATGATTATGCTATGTTCCTCCCATGTGCATGCACAAACATATACATGCTAAATGTAAAAAATAAATAAATAACCAATCTACAAGAATGTAATGAAAAAAATGTTGGTTCACTTTCCTTGTGAACTTATTAACTGAATTATTCCCTATCTTTCCCCATCAATTCTTTATATATTGTATAATATGAACATTTGGCAAAAAATGTCTTCCATTCTGTAAACTGAGATTGTATCTTCACTGTTGATCATTTCTTATGCCAGGCCACCCACTTTAAATTCGATACAAAACTGTTAGTCAACTCTTGCGCTGATTTTCTGAGACATTAGAGTCCTCATCAGAAACTTTGCCTATGTCTGATTTTTTCAGTTGTTTTCTATATGAAGTTTCATTGTTTGTTTAAACCTTACATTGAGGTTATTAATCTATTTTGAGTTGATTTTTATGCAAAGTTGCATGTAGGAATCTAGCTTTAGTCTGTTCATTTTACTTAAATGAATATCTTGGTTCATTTCAGTTTAGACAAGTATACTATTTGATATAATGAAACCTATTTCTCTTTACAAAGTATAAGATTTTAGAAAACTGAACAAAATTATCATACAACAACTCTGGTTATGCAATTCTAAGTGTTGGTTACTGATATTCCTTCCAGTTGTTACTCTTCTTTCTGCTATTCCTACTGATTGCCTTATGAGTTTTCTAAATAAAGTATAATGTAGCTATTTATTGTCATTGAATTATTGGCTTAAGTTTGTTTATCAGCTAATGACTAAAAGGACATTTCCTTAAATGTTTTCAACTATTATGTCTCTATAGTTTTCCCAAGGTGCTGAGGTTGTGATAGACAACTTTGTGACTGTCCAGGCAGTCAATACACAACTATAAACTGATGCCTCTTATTTGTCCAGTGTTCCGTAGGTAAACATGAGGATTGGTGTCCTTACAGGTCTTTTCTGGACATGTGAATGTTCCCAGACTTATGTGGGCGTTCTAGATTTCCTAAGATATATTTGTACTTTTCCGAGTGACTTATACAAAATTAAATCTTAGCTTCTTTTATAATTGCTTATCAACCTGTTTTGTCTGTCTTTTTAACACCACCATAGGTAGCTACTTTCTTAAACAATTCTTGATTTTTTTCAAGAATGCACATGGAAGCCGGGCGTGGTGGCGCACACCTTTAATCCCAGCACTTGGGAGGCAGAGGCAGGTGGATTTCTGAGTTCGAGGCCGGCCTGGTCTACAAAGTGAGTTCCAGGACAGCCAGGGCTACACAGAGAAACCCTGTCTCAAAAAAACAAAAAAAAAAAAAATAGAATGCACATGGAGAAAACAGCCATTCATCCTTGGAGATTTATGAATCAACACAAAAGGAAACACATGGTATGGTGTCTTCCTGGAATGGCCTCCAGAAGGCTAACCAGCCATCAGAAAGTGGTACAAACCTCATGAAGTGGAGCCTGGTTGGTGGAAGTAGATTATTGGATGTACTATTAAAGCGGGTATTGAGACCTGAGCCCCTTACCATTTCTTCTTCTTCCTAACCATGATGAAATAGTTTTGTCCTGCTATGCCTTTTCTTCATGAAATTCTGCTTATTACAGTGCAAAAAACTGTAGAATGATGCCATTGTGGTCTGAAACTCTGAAACTCAGATCCAAATGTACTTGACTTTAAAGTGATTAACTAAACAAATACCTTTTGAGCTTAACTACCCAGAAACATATAGGCATGTTTAACAACAAGGTCTCTATCACCTCATGTCTTGTAAGTCATCATAGATGTTCCTTTCCAGCTATAGACTGACAAAATTTATGAATGTTTATATAGAGAAAGGATTACAGCATCTCTGCAGGATTTATTTTAGAAGGGCACAGCATTTTAAGAAATAAACTTTCAAAGATTTCCATTGTCTAATACCATCATATTCGTGGCTAGGATTTTTTTCATATTAGCAGGAGTAGATCAATAATTAGAAATGTCAAGTTTCTGAAATGAGGCTTTGAAGGAGGTCTAATCCCATTGTGTCCCATCTAGCTGATGCTAAAATGCTCCTTTTCACCAGGATGGTGTGACTGTGGTTTATAAGATTGAGTAGAAAAGAATTTGGATAAGGAAAGCTACAGACGTTGCATAGTTTGCTCCTCTTAGGATTTACTCATTTGTCTTCATTTTAAAACTCCTGCCTGGCTAAAAACTTAAGTTTCCTTTGAGAGTCCAAAAAGGTTGATTTGGACAATCTTTACTTAGGATGTCTCCTAATCATATTAATTTTGTGTCAATGGTAAAGAAATTATCTGTAAATCTAGGTTTTTGTTTTTCTCTTTTTTCTTTCAAATGAAAGAAATATGTAGTGACCTGTATAAGTTTGTGGTCATATATCCCACACATCAAGCCATTACTTATATGTCTGAAATCAAAGGAAATAAACTTGTGATTTATGAAAAGACCTAAACAAAGACCTAAACAAGAGACTATATATTTCATAATTAATGCTAATTAGCCAATGAAAGACGTAATGCTCAGTTATAGATATTTTTCCAGAAGGAAAATATTATAATGAAAGTTCTGAGTATTCTGTCAAAAGCTACATGGCCAATGGCACAAGAATACTACAAGGATCTAAGGTTCATTGAACCCTCTCACTTGGAGCATTTTATGTGATATATGTGCAATAACTAAATCCAATTAAATGAACTAGGATAAAAATCAAGTAGACACAATTTATGTGTGTACTGGCTAGTTTTGTGTCAACTTGAGACAGCTGGAGTTATCACAGAGAAAGGAGCTTTAGTT
>NC_034598.1:72839049-72851141 GCF_900095145.1 Mus pahari
AGCAAGCCAGGGGAGGAAAGCCAGTAAAGAACATCCCTCCATGGCCTCTGTATCAGCTCCTGCTTTCTGACCTGCTGGAGTTCCAGTCCTGACTTCCTTGGTGATGAACAGCAATGTGGAAATGTAAGCCGAATAAACCCTTTCCTCCCTCACTTGCTTCTTGGTCATGATGTTTGTGCAGGAATAGAAACCCTGACTAAGACAATGTGTAAATATTTTTTACTTGGGTAAAACTATAAATATTGGTACTTAAAAACCACAGGCTTAAGAGAAAACATATCTTGAGTCAAGTCCTGCTCTTTCATACAACAGTTCTGTGATATTTAGTCTTTGTTAATTTCAATTTTCCCATTTACCAAATGAGTTAGAGTTGTGTAAGAAAAACTACATGCATTGTATGAAGTTCCAAGTTCACCGCCTACAGGAGCCACACAAGTGCTAATTATCCACTGGTTATTATTAGTATGGATGTCAGTACTGATGATATTAAATTCTTGTGCATATAATGGGGAAGGTCTTCAAAGTCAGTAGCTTTTAAATATCAGATAATGTCTGGGGTGGATGACAGCAGGATATAAAGCTGTCTAATCAATTAAGTGAAGCTCATATGGACTCATAGAGAATAAAGCAGCAAGGACAAGGCCTACACAGGTCTGCACTAGGTGTTCTGCATAGGTATTTACAACTTTTGGTTTAGATTTTTCTGGAACACCAGAGAGTGTGAATGAGTGGGTCTTGGATGCTTGAGGATTTTTTTGTTTTTGTTTTTGTTTCTTCTTCTTCTTCTTCTGTCTGCATGCCATGTCTAACCTCAATGTGATGGTTTCTGTTTTATCTGATTATACTCTATTGAGTGATTATTGTTACCTCTCAGAAGCCTATTCTTTTCTAATGGGAAACAGAGATGTGGTAGGTTTAGCTGAGAAGGGAAATCAGGAGGGTGGGAGGAGCAGAGTGAGGGGAATCTGTAATCAGGATGTATTGTATGAGAAAAGAATCTATTCTTAATAAAAGGGGGAAAGTCTCATAATTTCAAGTATGACCCAATGCATTTGACAATCCAAGACATTTGAAAGAGTCTTGCCCTCATGCAATATAATTTTTAATTCAGTTATATAATCACTATATGAAATATTATTTTATTATTTTTTATGTTGTTAATTCACAAAATACTGTACTTTATCTTCCACAAGAACATCTATTATCATTAGTTACTGGGTTCTACTGTTTAATTTTTGTTTCATTTCACTGTAATGCTGATGCACTTTTCTGATGTATTTATATAGTGTACATGTACAATAAAGTATAAGAATATATGCATAGGAGTTTTTGAAGTTGTTAGGCAGTGAGGTTCCATATATCCTCAAATACTAAAGGCTATAGGCATGGGTCTTGATCATCCTGCAGAGCTTGAAAGTAAAGCCCTATTGTCACATACTTGATTCATCGAAAATGGAGAAATCAAGCTGGCCTGACCTGGTAGCTTCATGCCTACCAGCTAGATTCTATGGTGTTGAAAGATACTATACATGCTACTAAAAGGAAAAGTAATCACAGCCATATTCAGCTGTATAACTCTTCATTCTTAATAATTGTTAAGACATCCTATCCAGAAGAATTCCTAATTCCCACTATTTTATAAAACTTTCATAAAGGGGCTCTGTGTTCATTCAGAGAGGATGCACCTAACCCTCAAGAGACTGGAGGCCCCAGGAAGTTTAGAGGTCAGGTGGGGAGGTGGGGACATCCACATGGAGACAGGGGGGTGAGAAGGAGGTATGAGTTGTGGAACAGTTAGAGGGTGGAAAGGGATGGGGGGGGGGATAAAATATGAAGTGTGAAATAAATAAATAAGTAAATAAGCCTTGATTTTCAGGATTAATATTTAAAATTAGCAAAAATAAGACTTAAGGATTAGTTTAAGTTACACTATGCAAAGAACGATATAACGCAAACAATGAGTACAACCTCCAATGTCTAACAAGTTTCCTACTGAAACGAGAACAAGTTTCGGTGGTTAATGCATAGAGAAAATATGCCAGGATGAAAGGCAACACAAGTAGTTGAAATGGTTTAATAAAAGAATAATGGGTATAATTAAGTATAATTATGGTGAAATGCATGACTCACTTTCTTTAATACTTTTATTATATTCCATTGTGTAAATGTATCACATTATCATTATACATTCATCATTTGCTGGACATCTAGGCCATTTCTATTTCCTATCTATTGTGAAAAAAAGCAATGAAGGAGAATGAACAGCTATTTCTACAGTAAAATATGGTGTCCTTTAAGGATATACCCAATAGAGGTACAGCTGGATCATATAATAGACAAATATTTAGAATTTGAAGCAGTTTCCACAATGAACAGGTGGCTACACCTGTTCTCATTCCAACTAACAGTGAATAATTGTGCTAGATGTGGTACCATTAGATGTGGTACTTCATGCCTGTAATTTTAGAATGATGGAGGGTGATCCCAGATTATGAATTTGAAGGCAGCATCCTACATAGCTACATAGAATCTTATTAACAACAATAACAAAAGACTGAGAACCATACCAGAATGAAAGGATGAGGTTAAAATGACATATGCACATTTCAATCAGGTTAGATGTAAATAATGAAAGTAGTTTAATCTGAAGTAATTAGCATATTGATCTGTGGGACTTTCATTCAGAATAAAGTCTGCTACAAACAATGATTCAGTTTTGAATAAGCTAGCTTCAAAGATTAAGTTCAAATCTCAACATAAATATTTAGCGTGTAGCTAGGTATACATAATAGGCAGCACTTAACAGATTTAAGCCACAATTAGTTAATTGGCAACTGTATATGCATTCATGCATTTTATAGTCATGTGCATAGACATGTATGCTTATAAATATATTTATAGAAATTCACGCTTCAATATTTTCTATAAAATCAGACTCTTGGTAAGTAGAATTATTAAGATATAATCTCTTCTAAGGCAGTACTATGGAATTTAAATTTTGAAAAAAAAAAGTTGCCAGTAGAAAAACATGTCATCTAGCATTTGATTGCTAATGATAAAATGCCAATGTATTATTAGCACATATTACTACAGTAATAGTTATGGTTCACAGATCATGACTTTGTGACAGCTGTATAATTTTAGTGAAATTATGAAGAACAAAGCATTGTGATGTTAAAAATGCTTCAAAATTACTCTTTGCACTTAAAGACCTTATGTAAAAACACAGAGTTACTGGAAAACATCTTTTGTGTTTCAGTTTGCAAGAGGAAGAAGGTGACTTGCATTTTCTTTCATATTAACTTCCAAGTTCTTTATGCCAACACAGTTATAAAACTTTGTTACTTTGCACATTTTTCTTATAATAGTTCCATTGCAATTTATTTATTTATTCATTTGTGTTTACATGTATATAATTATGTAAATGTGTGGAGGTCAGAGGACAACTTTGAGTATAATTACTCAAACACCATTCATACTTGCTCTTGAGATGATGTCTCTAAAGGGCCTCAATTTGCCAAGTAGCCTAGCATGGCTCAGCAGGAAGTCCCAGGGAACTGCTTGTCCTGGAGTCTGCACACTCAGATTTTTGACATAGAATCTGGGGAACAAATTCAGATCTTTTAAAGTATTTGATTTAATGGGCAACTTCTCATCTCATTTCTCTCTCTCTCTCTCTCTCTCTCTCTCTCTCTCTCTCTCTCTCTCTCTNTNTGTGTGTGTGTGTGTGTGTGTATGCATATAGGAAGACGTTAACTGAAAATTTAGTCTCTACACAATTTAAATTTAACAAAACCAATTCAACAATCGGTTATAAAAGTTATAAAAGCTTTAAATTATTTATTACATCTAATGAATTTGAACAATGATGTATCAAACATTATTAGGATAAGAAGTGGCTTGCAATAGGAAGCAAATGCTAAAGTTTTGAGTTATTACTTTAAATATAAGGCAATTTAATCATTTCAAACTATATATTACTTTCTATTAGATAACATAAGCTTACACATTATTAATTAATGGTGTGAAATAATATAATATATAATAAAATCGATGTAGTTATGAGAGACCTAGAAAGAAAGATGCATAACATTCATCAGAAAAAAATTAAAAATAAAAAAATGATTTTAAATACCTCTGTCTCTGTCAGTTTATCAAGAAGACTTCTTTCTTCCCCTTCCCCTAGAGAAAATATAGACTCAAAATACCAGGAGTAACTTTGGTGGAATTGTCAGCAAAGATGAGTCCTATTTTGTTTAGAAGGTTGAAGAATCTTCTTCAAACTGTATTCTTCAGGATGAAATTCTACAGAATTCATCTTCTTACTTCTGACAGATTTTGGTTTTGGTTGCCTACCTGCTGGGATATGAGGAAGCCCTAATATTACAGAAGTCATCCAGAGATCCTCTGTGCTCATCCCTATTTCTTTGGGAGCTCTTCCATGTGATTTCAAGGAGAGTGGACAATTTTGATCTATTTGGATGCAAGAGCATCCTAAGCCAGGCACCACACCAAGCTTTGTTCTTATATAAACCTAACTGTAGAAGTAATATTCTCCATTCTTCACATTTACTCTGTACTCTGGTGCTTGCTACAGACATTAAGCACAGTAGACATAATGTGAGTAAAAATAAAATATAAGGGTAAATGGATGAAACTTGAAAAAGAATCTGCTAAGTAAGATAATCTTGGTCCAAAAAAATAGGTACTAAATTGTCTGTCTCATATGAGCATGATTAGTTTTGACCCTTTTGTTTATTCATTTAACTTGAATAAAAACACTACGTAATCCACATGATGGCAAAATCGCCAGTGGTGGTAAAAGGGATGACCAAGAAAAGTGGAGTAGCGTGTAAAATGAAAGGAGAGACAGAGACAGTTCCTAGGGCAGAACGATATTTAATAGGGATGTACAGAAATATGGGGCAGAGGAGACTATGAGACTGGAAACCTAAGATTATATAGGCTTTTGCTATGTCACTGGGTTGGCCACCAGAATAAGATGGTAAGGTACTATTGTTGAAGGCTCATCATAACATGTCTGCAAGGTAGAGAGAAATCACGTTAGAATTAAATTTGAAATTTCCTTCCATGAAGGCTAACTCTCAGACTTCTGGAAAGTGCTACAGACACTGCTAAAGAAAGAAGATATCAACAGTCTGACCCATCTATGAAGGCTAGGAACATCATCACCAGTCTGCTAGACAGCATGAGCCACATGGGCAGTACTGGCATGACAACTACGAGATAAATAATTTCCCTCTGATCAGATCTGTGGTGTGCACTACAAAAGGGAATTCATGCCTGGTATTCTACCTGGTCACAAACTCAGGCCCAGGAATGTCTCCAGTTGGATGAGAGAAACTGCTACTCATGTTTAGCTCAATATACATAGTGTCAAACTGTCTTCTAAGTTTCTATGTCTATAACATAAGACCAAGGACACACTCAGCCCCAATCAGAGGAGGTTCTCTTGGCAATGAATGCCGCTGAAAGGAGAGATTAGCTATGTTCCAAAATGCTGGGAGTGAGCTCTAAGGGCTAAGCCCTAAGCAAGTCATTTCCATGTCCCTCTCTAAAGATCAGAGAAGCTTAAAGAAGAGATGAAAATAATGTAAGAGTTGGAGGATCGAAAGAAGAATTGCAAATTTTCATTCTCTGTACATGACATAGGCTGTGTCATCATACATTCATAATAGTCATAACTACCTTTGCTAGGTCTTCACAGGACAGACTCTCCCAACACTCAGTTACTCATTGGGAAGGGGCCCATGAATCTACCATGGGCTTGTCTACCAGTGTCCCAGTTCCTGAATAATGGTTCAGGGACTTATTTATGTGCTAATCAATGCCTAGACCACAAGATTGGGCTTTTTCCCTGACAAACTTCTAACTTATATTGCATGTTTATTCTATTCTATGTCTGCCACACGACTGGTTAGCCTCTCCTAGTTTTCTATGTCTGAATTCCTCACAGTCCAGGTGGTGACTTTTCCCTGTCTTACTAACTCACAGAGTTCCAATATCTCTGCTGGAACACTCGCCTTCTATTATGTGTCTTTTGCTAATAGACTATCAGATTTTTATTGACCACAACACACAAGAAATTCTTATTAAACCCCTTATTGCAAAAATATTGGCTATTGATAGAATTCAGCAAATTTCAGTGGTTTGTTCCAATCCCATGACTGTACAGAAAATGCTGGTCAAGACCAGATGGACAGAAACAAATGAAGAGAAACCAATATAAGAAAGAAGTTAGCAGAGAAGAGGGGCTGCATGGGGAGAGGGTGATGGAATATGCAAGGAAGGGAGCCTTCAGAATGCACATATGCTTATTTGTAGTTGTCAAAACCCAGAAATCATTGATCCTCAAGAAATAATTTATAATGACAAGTAGTCAGTTTGATGTATTACTAAGATATTTTCAAATAATCTTGAGTAGATTGAGTAGAAAGCCTGCTTCTGAATAGGAAGAGCATATTAGAAGCTGACATCAACTCTCCACAACTCGCACACTTAGCTAGAGATGATGAAAGCTAGATACAATGATTCTACACTTTGTCTGGAAGAATCAAGTACCAAAATAAATTTTATAAAATGAGGGCTGGAGAGTTGGCTCAGAGGTTAAAGATATTTATTAAAGGCATTCAGTGCTCTTCCATATGATCTGACTTTGGTGAACAGCATTCACCTTAGATGGCTCCCAAACACCTCTAACTTCAACTTTCTGGTTTCTGTGGGTCCACAAAAAACATGTACCATACACATTTCCCCCACCTTCTCTCTCCCTTAATCTCTCTCTCTCTCTCTCTCTCTCTCTCTCTCTCTCTCTCTCTCACACACACACATACACACACACACACACACACATACACTAAAATGTTAAAAATGTTTTCCCCATAAACAATGAAATAAATAATGAACTGTAGTATAAAACACTAATGGATCTAGAATGTAAAAAAAACCTGATNTGATCTGACTTTGGTGAACAGCATTCACCTTAGATGGCTCCCAAACACCTCTAACTTCAACTTTCTGGTTTCTGTGGGTCCACAAAAAACATGTAACAGACACATTTCTCCCATCTTCTCTCTCTCTTACTCTCTCTCTCTCTCTCTCTCTCTCTCTCTCTCTCTCTCTCTCTAAAACTCATCACAAATTAACGTGAATTTTTATCATTAAATAAAATGTTAAAAATGTTTTCCCCATAAACAATGAAATAAATAATGAACTGTAGTATAAAACACTAATGGATCTAGAATGTAAAAAAAACCTGATCAACTATCACAGTAATACTAGCATTACACACGGTTACTGTTTGCTGTGATGAAATACAGCAACTAGAGCATCTTGAAGGGGAGATGCAGAGAGAGGTATTTATTTCGTTTATTCTTCACAGCATTGTTTGTCATTGAAGGAAATCAGGACAGGAATCAAACAGGGCACAAACCTGAAATCAGGAGCTGATGTAGAGGCCTACTGGTCTGCTTTCATGAACTGTTTTGCTTTCAATTTTATAGAACTCGGAACCAGAAGCCCAGAGGGGTAGCCCCACTCACAAAGCACTAGACCCTCCTACATCAATCACTGATTAAGGAAATGCTGTCCATCCAGCCAGCTCTTATGGAGGCATTTTCTCAACTGAAACTCCCTCCTTTCTGATGACTCGCTTGGGGTCATGTTGACATAAAACTAGCAAATACACCCAGTCAACATTTTCCCCTTTTCTCTCCTTGTAATCTGGTTATTATTGTAACAGAAAGATCAAGCTCATTAGACTGAAATGATTCAAGTTTTTTTTTTCTTTTTTGGTATGCAGTTTAGAGATACGGTGGGGTCTCAAATTCACCAGCATCCTGATGAACTATTTTGAGGGCTGATACTCAGTTATCCTCAGTAGATATTCCCACATATTGGCACCTAACACCTAATTTCACTGCCATCATTATGCTTAAATTTCATCCTAGAAAAGAATAAAAGTTATACGAAAGGGCTTAAATTAGCAACCTGCTAGTATTTCATTCACTTGAAGTATTCATACGGTTAAACTCTGAAATAATCTTTAGCTAAGTAGCAATAGGTAAAACCAAAGGAAAAAAATTATTTATTCCAAAGATATCACTTTCCTGGAGTGTTTACTGAAGTCTGTCCATCTAGACATCTAACTATTATATGTATCCATTTTTCTTTGTTTTTTTTTTTAAAGTCATTTTTCACTGTTGTGACAAAGTATATAAGATAATCAAACTGGGAGGGGAAAAAATGTTTTGTCACGTTCACAGGATTCTGCCCATGACCATTATTTTAAAACTTGCTTTTGAGTCTATGGTTTGGTAGTGCCTCATGGAGCACAGAATGATCCAGCAATACTTAGCTAATGACTGCCTGGATGGGAAACTTAGAGGTAGAAGCCAGAGTCTCAGTACTGCCCGTGTGGGCTTCACACCAATGATCATGCTACCTTCCCCTCAGCCGTTCCCCTTAAAGGCTCAGTCTTGTTCCCCATTATGCAACAACAGACAAGTCTTTCAGAATATGGAATGAGATTGGCTATAAATACTGATGCACTTATAAATGAAGACACAGTTTCATGTATAGCTGAGGTAAGATTTAAAATAATTCAAAAAACTATAATCTTGCATGAAAGCCATAAAATTTCACATCAACTCTTATTTGATAACATCTTTACTAGTATACTAAAGGTGTCATTTTTTTTTTTACTTTTTACAATATAATTATGTAGTAATCTGTATGTGTAAAAATTATTAAATAATAAAACATATATTGACTGGAATGTGATGCAGTGTTCAATATTAAGCTTAAATTTATTTTCAGTGAATATGCTCATATGATATTGAAGTGAATGTTTCAGTTAGGTTTCGATGGCTATAATAAGACTGAATGAGCAAGCTAACTTGTCAAAGGGATAGATTAATTGGGCTTACATTTCCAGAGAGTTGGAGTTGATGTTTCAAGCATGAGTGTACAGTGATAGGAAGTTGGAGTAGTAGTTGAGGGTTTACATCTTGAACCACAAACAAGAGAGGATCTGCCAGTGCTTGACAAACGCAGAAGTGGATGCTCACACTCATCCACTAAACTGAGCATAGGGTCCCCAATGAAGGAGCTAGAGAGAGGACCTAAGGAGCTGAAGGGGTTTGCAGCCCCAGAGGAGGAACAACAATATGAATTATCCAGTACCTCCAGAGTTCCCAGGGACTAAACCATCAACCAAAGTGTACACATGGCGGGTTTCATGGCTCCAGCTGCATATGTAGTAGAGGATGGCCTAGACATCAACGGGAGGAGAGGCACTTCGTCCTGTGAAGGCTCTATACCCCAGTGTAGGGGAATGTCAGGGCCATGAAGCAGGAGTGGGTGGGTTGGTGAGCAGGAGGAGGAGGGAGAGAATAGGAGAAGGGGGTTTTCAGAGGGGCAACCAGGAAAGGGAATAACATTTGAAATGTAAATAAAGAAAATATCCAATTTTAAAAAAAGGAGTAGAGAGGGCACACTGGGATTGGGATTGTAGGTTTTTAAAACTACAAATGTTGACCCCAGTAACACACCACTGACAAAGTCAAACGTATTCCTCCCCTAAGAGTTTGACCACTTGGGATCCAAGTTTTCACATAATTGAACCAACCAGCACTGCTAGCTGTCAAAATAGCCCAGGAGGGGAGAACAGGATAAAATTATCTATAGGTTAGTTTCCCTGTTATTACTGGAATTGTACATACATGCATATATGTGGATATATATATGATATATAGTTAAATATTCATAAAAATGTCAATGGAGTGCCTCAGTTTCATTGTAAGAAAGCACATAGTTTGTATAAATGATTTTCAATGATTTTAAGACTTTCTTAGAACAGCCATGAGAGTAGATCTTTCACTCTCTTCCAGCTTTGTTTGGTTCTCTGGTAGAGACATTGTTGGAAATTATATTTACTAGGTAGGTCATCTCTCTGTGAGACACAAGTGGTTTTATTTGGCAATGTCACTGTTACTACCACTGTGACCTAGGAAGGGACACTAATAGCTTTCTCTGTTCTTTTCCTATGAAAACCTGATCTTTATTTTCTTTATAAACTCAAAGACTTAAACAACTACTGTACACTAAATCAAGGCTTATTTATCCTCAACAGAAATACTTCAATTTGCTAAATCTTACAGTCCAAAACTTCTAAGCATCTTACCATTTACATTTTAGACCCTTACCATTTGGTACAAACATCATTCTGTAGACATAAATTATTTATGTGACCTTAGTATTTGTATTAATTGAAAGAAAAATTTCTAACTATGCTTCAGTTAGCACTTTTGTTTCTGATGCTGTATTTTTACGGAAGAGATGTTTATGAAAATACAAATGATTATTGGGATTCTTTTGCTATTAACTCTGTAGAATCTACAGTAAGTTTGGTCATGTGTTAATGCAGTGCTATAATGTCCTATTATAATAATGTCCCATAATCTTGGAAGATGAAAAATACTTTCATATCTTAGAAATATTGAAAAATGAGCCTCTGCATTGCAGTAGTTTTGTGATCATGTCATTAGTGACACACAAAGCTGGCATAAGTACAGAGAGTGCTCAGCAACTGTTGAGGCTAAGCATGGGAAGACAGAGTAAAAGTTTGATATTAAATAGTGAATTTTTTGGAGGTAGAATATGGATATCAAGAATAAATCTCAATATATCAAAATACATGTTTAATATGAATGTTTAAAAACTGAAATGAATAATAAAGGAAAATGAAAATGATGTTAAAGAAAAAATTATGGTAGATTATGCTGAGAAATCTCATCCTGTTTCACTTCACAACTCATTTATTAAGTACGGTTCTGATCACTTTTCTTTCCATAAACTAAAACTAAAAATGAGCAATTTGATGTGTTTTTATATGTCATCCAAGTTCTCTTTCAGAACTGAGTATATCTCTAATTTCTCCTTTGGCCCAGTTGCTGTCCTCGTCATTATTAGAAATAACATTCCTCTCAAAATAGGAATATTCCATAGAAAATGATTAATGAAGCAAATCTTGAAATTAATAATATGGTCACAAGAAAAATGAATAATCAGTATAACATTAATGCTTATATTTGTCATCACTCTTAAATTTTTTTAGAAAAAAATCCAAATTCTCAGGCTGACTTAGTTACTAATATCTAATAGATTCTGAAAGTATATAATGAATGATAAAACAGTAAGTTGAGAAAACGTGAATATAATTATCATATACAAAGGTACTTAAGAATGGTTTCTGATTTGCAGTGATTCAGTGAAATAACATAACAAGCATGATTTGTACAGCTTCCTATCTAGTCTGAGACTATACTAAAACATTCCCAAGCAGAAATATTTTAACTGAATTAAAATCTGACTTTTAAGAATAGTTAAGTCATTTATACTTTTAATGTCAAAATGACTTTTTGAGAAAATTTGAATTTATAATTGCATAATAACAAACTCTTACTTGAAGAATATGCTAAATCATTACATAATCAGAGAAATTTAAGTTAATGTTTATCATCATCTTTTCTTCAAAACAGAAATCAATTGTATCTCCCCTGGACAAATGCATTTTAGGTGCTTTGAAAAGGGTACAATCATGGATTTTTCCATCCTTAGGACTGAACACAGGACTTCTAATCAGCAATACTTACCAGTAGGATATATGACCAACTCAGGAAAAGACAATTTGAAAGTCTAACTCCATTTCTATCATAACAAAATTATGATAAATAAACAAAATGGTTAGCTAATGAAAATTATAAGAACACAATTCCTTAGCTCACAAAACTAGTACAGGCTTTGCATAGCAGCACCTAACAATGCATGGAAATGACATTTGAAAATACTTTGTCGCAGGTCTAAGACCAAGGAAGCATGAAAGCACCAGGAGGAATGCCTCTGGTCCAAGAAGGAAGAGATGCTCAAGACTCTGTCCAAGGAGGAAGAGACCAAGAAATAAAGCTTCTGTCATGTCTGCACAGAGCGGCCTGGCTGTGGCTTCACAAGGATCAGTCCTTAACATAAAACAAGTCTTTGTCCATTGCAAAAAAAAAAAAAAAAAAAAAAAA
>NC_034598.1:72851227-72873919 GCF_900095145.1 Mus pahari
AAAAAAAAAAAGAAAAAGAAAAAAATGAAAATACTTTGTTAATGTCCAACTTTGGGATTTTTTTTCCTTTACCTAAGAAAAGATTCTCAATGTCTTATATTTCTAAACACTTAGGAAGCTATGAAAGGTTGATGATACAGATCACAAATGAAGTAACTCATGAGGAAGCTTACTAAAGTTTTAGAGGACAAACGATCCACGCAGAACCATTGTTCCAGGGGTATAGGGATAGGTGAAGAATCACAATAACATCTATATGTCAGCCACATTGGACCACTTTTAAAGTTCCTTGTGATCTTGAAGTGGCAAAGTTCCTGAAAAAAAATATTTAAGGAAAGATGGAAGATGTAGTTTGGATAATAGATCACAAGTACTGTCCATCATAGCAGAAAAGTCATGGCGGCCTGAGGTTAAACCTCTGCTTGCGTTGCATCTACAACCAGGAAGCTGAGAGAAGTGAATACAGCTGCACAACTTCCTTCTTTTATTTAGTCCCAGAGACATGTCTATAGTGTGGTGTCAACCTTATGAAGGATGGATGTCGATTAGCCTAACCTAGAAATGCCCTCTTTGGTGTTGCAAGATTATGAAAATATCTCTTTCATTCTAAGAGAGTAAAATTTTTAATGGACCTCAGAGTCAAAGTAGTATTCCTCAAAGTTACTTAAGACTTAAAACTGCTGGCCCGTTGTTTGCTAAGCTTTTTGTTTGGCCCACCTTTAAGAGAGCAATGTAACAATCTTACTTGGCTTGGTTCCACACATAATCAATTTTTGTAGCCTAAATGAATGGTAGCTCTAATCTCAAATAATTTCATCATCTATGTCTCAAACCCAGAGTAACACATGAAAATTATAGAACATTTCCTGAAAGCAACAAATACAGGTTAAAACTAATCTTACAAAATGAATACAATATTTGGGCATTACTTGATAAGCACTGATGTTTGTACTACTGTTATCCAAACAGTTGTCATTTGGGGTCAGTTGGAGTTAGTGACTTAATCCTTCATAAAACTCTGCTAGACTCTATATAATGTCCTTTATTTTCTCTCCATGTGATGTTTGTATACTGTTCAAAACAACAAACAAACAAACAAAAAAAACAATGAGAGGCACTTTGTTAGTGACAGATAAACAGAGTCAGCAACTGACAGATACAGTTACCCAGGAGAGAAAGAGAGAGAGAAAGAGAGAGAGAGAGAGAGAGAGAGAGAGAGAGAGAGAGAGACAGAGACAGAGACAGAGACAGAGACAGAGACAGAGAGACAGAGAGAGATTCAAAAGACATCATTCACAGAGGCACAGATTCAGACTCACAAAGTGGAAAGCCAGTAGTCAGAAGACTGGGGGATCATGAATTAGAGAATTCAAGTCTGGGCTTGTCTCTGGTTAAATGACACCAAGGAGAAACTTTTGACTTGTTTCTCATTAGTGCATTCAACCTGACTGCATGCTTAGGCAAGTAGGGATGTTTCTACCTTTGGAGATTCGAAATCGCACTAAGCTGATCATCAGTACTGAAAAACACAACAATCAGCCAGAAGAAACACTTTGAAAAAACAATCTATATATGAAAAATATGCATTAGGCCAAATGAAAGTCATGTATATATTTTTGATATTTTGTTATGTCTAGAGAGAAATACCAAGATATACAGAAAACTAAAAATATACATTATATATTGCTGTCAAGATATACAAGATTAAAGATAGTAGTTCTAGAACTAGAAACTATATGTATATATCTAAATGGATTAAATGCTTATATAGTAATTTAATATACATTTTGATATCACTAGATAAGGTTTATAGATAATAGAAAGACATTCTTGAAACAAGATAACCACACGTTTTAATATGATAAGAAATTAATGGATGATGGATGTCTACTTTAGATTAGGAAGTAAAGCATTAAGAATTCTATTTTAATTTTTATTATTGAATGAATAAAAATAAGTAAAACATGCAAAAGTGATTGATTCTGAAAAAATGTATTTGATAAATAAAACTGAAATGTATGTTTTTCATTTTGATTTTAAGTCAACTTTGATCAGGAACTGTTACATTTATAATAGTTACAAAACAAAAATAATTTTAAGCAAACTGGGAAAAATGTAAATATATAACATATGCCCAGTTACTATATGTAGAGAAGGTGGGGAATTTGTTCCAGTTGAGATCAGATTTGGTTTTATGTCTATAATGGAATTCATATTTTCCTTGATTGAAAGAGAGACATTGGGGTCAGTGACAGAGCTTAGCAGGAAAAGATGCTTTTCATCCAGACTGGAGACCTAAGTTTGATCCCTAAACTCCATGAAGTAGAAAAAGAGAGCTGACTGCCACAATTTACCCTCTAACCTTCAAGTTCACCTTGGCATGAACAAACCCCCTACACACACACACACACACACACACACACACACACACACACACACACACAGGAGCACACACACAAATTACACGCACATGCACACACAAGCTAACAGAAACATGCAGATTAAAAACTACATAAAAAATTAAGTAAAAGTTTTTCAGTAAGTATTGTATATGGAGTTGATCTCTCCTAATCAAATAAGTAGGGTATATAATTGAGTTGTCTCTAGAATTTTCTAGTTAAAGTTCACTGACATGTCTAGACTACTTACATAAAATGTAAGTATGTATGTGATGGAATCTATAAGGATTTCATCAATTTAATTCCTTACATCTTGCCTCACTCAGTGGAACCCAGATTTATAGGGCTGCTTCTCTTATGTTCCCTATGATTTAACTTTCAAACCCCAGAAAAGACCAAAAGGAGATGAAGGATGAGCTGCATGTGGAATGACATAAAGAAGTCAGATTCTTGTATAGAAGGCAAGTCTTTAATATATGCAGGCATGTATTTTCTTACAAGCAGATGCTGACATTACAAAATAGCAAGCAATTGAGCACAGATGGAGTGCTTGGCAGATGGAAATGGCTACAGGAGAGTCAGTGCTCAGCAGAGTGTTGGTTTCCTTTTCGCTTGGGGTTCTTCGGGCTTTAAATATCATAGACGTCTTTCTTACTTAATGCTACTCTGAAAAAGGAGTATTCTGAGCCAATATCAAACAGTAATTTATCAAATATTCATAAGATAGCATAGTAACTTCTTAACCATCCTTAGCAGGAGTTGTGCTACAATGTGTAAATGTTAGTATTCTGCATGAATTACATGTATAACTTTAATATATTTTGTATTCATTTTAATTATTATTTTAGATATGACTATTACATCTGTTTCCATTAGTAACTGAGTAACTTACACTTAGACTTGATGCTCTGTGATCTTTGTATCTCTGATCATTCTAGTAAATCAAAATAGCAGTAAGATAAAATAAATAATATCTACTCTCCCTTATTCATGTTTCTCACTCAAAGTATGTCTGGGTACTTAACCAAATTTCTCATGATGACAATTGAAGATGGAAATGAAAAAATGAAAGTAAATGCTTAAATCTAGCTATGAAATTGATCATTGTTTCAAATTACCATTTGTATAGCAAAATAATGTCATATTTTATTTTTAAACAACAACAACAAAGACAGCTTTATCATGCTCACAGCCTTGGCTAAATATGCTAAAAAAATACATTTAAAGATATTATTTTTTCATTGTACAAGAAAAGAAGGGACAACTACCAAAATTCCTTAAAGTGCCCAAATTGATTTACATTCCCTTGAAAAGGAGCTTCAGTGATTTTATACCCTTAAGGCATCTTCCACACAAAGGTTTTCCTATGGACTTCAAAGTGGGAACCACATTGGTGCGCATTAACATCGAAATGAATGAAAAACAGATTGAATCTTTTGAATGAGCATAACCAATTGAAAAGCAGCCAGTAGAAATGATCAGAGCTTCTGCTTGTGCTAGCTGACCATTTTAATCTTTATTGGAAAAATTCAACCAAAAGGATGTACATACTTTTGTTGAGAATATGAAAAAAATTCTACTGAATGATAAGTTACAAGACAGCCAAAAGTAAAATTTCAACTCTTTTGGTGCAATAAAACATTTCTTTGACTTAATGATTGAGCCATATCATGAACACTTGTTTATCAAACTTTTCATCATTTGCTGACTTTGAAGATACATAATATTATGCAAAGAATCTCATCATAGGGTAGGTGAGATTTAACTGAGACGATCTTTCCATAGAGTAGTAGGTATTTCTCCCAGAAAGTGCTTTGCCCAGAATGCATTTTAGACTAAGCACAGGGAGTCATCATTCATCAGTAGGCTGCTATGTTATCATCTAGGACCCAAAAGTTGGTGTTCCTTAGTTACTTACTTCTTAACAATGAGTTTCTTCATTAGTTCTTAAAGATTCCCAGATTAGGTATGTTAGGTGTGTGTTGGGAGGTGGGAGGAAGGGAAATGTACTAATCAAGGTTCTCAAGAACAGAATGGCTAAGATGAATGTATCTCCCTAAGCTGGTCTATTAAATTGACTTACACAACACTGGGTAGTCTAATAGTGTCTGTCTTCACAAAGAAGAGGCTTAGAATGAAAAAGCTGCTCAGTCCACAGAGGTAGGTACCTCAGCTGTTCCAGTGTGGCAATGAAGGCCTGAGTGATACCTGAAGAGCCACTGATCTTCAGTCCAATTTGGAAGGTTGATGAAGATGTGTTTGGATGTCAGTAAAGGACGATCGCATCGGGTCCAGCACAGAAACAATAAATGAACACCACAGCAAGGTGCTATCAGAGTAGCTGAACTTGCTTGAGTAATAGATACAAAGAAAAATAAAAAGTAATTTTTCCTTCTTACCTCTTCCAGTTGTGTGCTGCTAGCATTTATGATGGGTCTAAACACTTCAAATAGTTTGATTAGGAACTACTTACTAATGTGTCTACTGTTTTTTTTTTCCCCATTGAATCTAAACTAGTCCAGCTGATAACTAAGACTGAAGGAGGATATTTTATGTAAAACCCTTAGAAGAAATAGCTGACTTCCTTGGTACTAATTATGTATTAAAGGACATGCTTCCTAATAATCCACTTGAAAGGCTGCAGGACAGAATGAAGAATTTATTTGAGAAATGTTTGATTAAAAATTTTTTTTTTATTCATTGTAACTCTTTCTGTTTACTCTGATATATAGGATTATGGAGTGTACATTTATTAACAAGTTAAAATAGTGCACTACCTTGCAAAAGGCCTGATAGAAAAAGCCATTTCGCACTGAATAAGGACATCATAGTAAGAAAGAATACAAAGAAGGGTGCTGAGAGAGCAAACATTTTGAAGCTCTCATTTGATAAAACAGACACAGGGACAGAAATCTGTCGCTGAAGATAAGAAAGTAAGCGACACTCGACCAGAGGAATTTCAAATAAACCATGTTTACTTAATATTATTGTTGCTGTGGTAAAATAAAAACACTCAGACAAAAGCAATATAACGGGGAAAAGGCTTTACATAGTCTGAGAATGATAGCCCATATAGTCACAGAGTCCAAGCATAAGGACTCTGAGACAGCTGCTCAGATGCCACCCATAATCAAGGAGTAGAGTGTGACTGCTTGTTCTCAGCTCACTTACTCCTTTAAATATAGGATTCAAATCCAGAACATGATGGCACTGGCTGTGCATGGCTCTTCCATTTCCAAACCAATCAAGATAACTTCCAACAAGAATACCCAGAGTCCCATCTCCTAGGTAATTCTAGATACAACAGTCTCCATTAGGATTAACATGTATGTGAATTTTTCCAATGGTCATTACTGTTATTTATGTCATTCAATATCAGTAAACATTTCTTTCCCATTTGCACACCAATTTAACTTTCTCCATTCCATTAAAGCACTTTAAACTTTTACATTGCTGTTTTATGTATACCCTACCTAAATAGCCAGTCACCTCTGTGGACCCTTACTAATTTATGAGTTCAGTGGATATTACACATAAAATATAAGTATCTGAAGATTCAAAGCTAGCATCTTTCAAAATGAGCAAAAACATGTGACATTTGTGTTTCTGAGTCTGGTTTACCTTGCTCAGAATGACCCAACTACATGTATTTTCCATGAATATGTGTAGTATGAATACATGAATTTCAAATTTTAATATTCCATAAGAGTTTAATTATATTCCACTGTGTGTCTACACATTTTCATTTCTCATCATCCACTGATGGACCTCTATGTGCTTTCCATTTTTTGGCTATTGTGAACAGAGAGTTCGTGAAGATGGAGGAATGGGTTATGTCTATATTAGACTACAGAATCCTTTTAATATATACCCCAACATAGCTTAATTGGATCATGTAGGAGATCTATTTCTGGCTTTCTGAGGTATCTCTACATCAATTTTCATAGTGGGTACAGTAGTTTTCACTTCCGCCTACAGTGCATTAACTGTTCCCATTTCCATTTGTCATCAAATGATTTTTAGCTCTTAGTCATTCTCATTGGGATAAAATGGATATTTTGATCATACTTACCAACCCCCTCAATTCTTTAGATCTTAGTCATTCTCATTGGGATAAAATGGATATTTTGATCATACTCACCCCCCCTCAATTCTTCCCAGGTCCATCTACTTACCTTTCTTACATCCTGAGCTTTAGATCTACAGTTTTTAGTCAATTTGTGCTGCGTGTATATGCGTGTATGTGCTGCCTTCTGCTATAGAACGGTCAACTTACTTGGATAATACTCTTAAAGAAAACTAACCTCCCCCTTCTCTGAGTGAATATCAATGACCAATGCTTTTCTATTAGGGACAGGATTTATGTCCATCTATCACCATGCTGGGATTTGGTCTGAGTTGAGCTTTCGTGGGGTGTGTGCATACTGTTAAGATCCCTGTGAGTCTGCACGTGTGTAACTGCACACTTGTGTCAGGAAGACAGTTTCCTCTGGCTCTGACAGTGTTTCACAGTGCTCTCTGGGCTTTACTGAAAGGGCTTGTGATATAGATATAGATGTGCAAACTTCTCACAAAACTAATAAAAAAATAAATGAGTCTTAAAGAAAAGAACACACAAAAATGATTAACCTTCCCTGGCTGCAAACCAGTCTCAGTAAATATCAGGGTAGTTTCCTGTACTGACTACTTGTCCTACCACTTTAACAAAATACATGATAGTAGCAAGTTAAAAAAGGAAGAGCTTATTTGGCTCACCCTAGCATGGCACAAGGCATCTTGGTAGGAATGTGAAGCAAGTAAGAGATTGAGGCAACCGGTCACACTCCATCTTACACCAGGAAGCTGAGAGCAAGGAATACCTTTCCTCTGATTACTTTTAAATCTTTTATAGTCAGTATAACTCTAACTTTTGGAACAGTATCAAACTCATTTAGGGTGGGTCTTCCTGCCCTAATTAACGTAATTAGATAATCTCTCTTGCCCTTTCCTAGGGACTTGTTTCCATGGTGACTCTAAATCCCATGTGACAATCAAGATTAAACAACACAGAAGTGGTGGTGACTATTCCTGGGAAAAGAAGTAGATGAGATTCTGTCTATTTAGAGTTTTTTTTTTTCTATTCAGATAGGGTATTGGCAACAAATCAAAGAAACAGTTCTATCCAAATGTGGATTGGGAAAAATTACTTTATTGTGTTTTTTAATCAGGATCAAGTATGGGTAGGGACAGGAGAAATGGCCAGATGGCCATGAAAATTAATGGAAATTTTTAGCTTAGACTAGTGGGGTAATGGGAGCATCTCCAGAATGAGACAGAGACCAGGTATAAGGGAGGTGCCCAAGAATCAATGGGCATGACCTTAGCGGTGACTCACTACATTGGGGATATGGAACCTGAAGATGCTACCTCCTGCAGCCAGGCAGGAACCACAGGGGAGCCAGAGAGACTCCAACCCACCCACAAAATTTCAACACAAAATGTCTCCTGTCTACAAAAAATGTTGGGGAAAAGATGGAGCAGAGACTGAATGAATGGCCAACCACTAAACAGCCCCACTTGAGACCCAATCCATAGGCAAGGACCAATCCCTGATAATGATACTCTATTATGCTTACAGACAGGAATCTATCATGGCTGTCCTCTGAGAGACTCTACCCAGCAGCTGATTCAGACATCCATGGCCAAACAGTAGTTGAAGCTTGGGGACTCTTAGGGAAGAATAGAAGGAAGGATTGTGGACCTGAAGGGTATAGGAACTCACCAGGAAGACCAACAGAGTCAACTAATCTGGAAACTTGGGGCTCTCAGAGACTGACCCACCAACCAAAGAACATGCACAGGTTGGACCTAGGCCTCCTGGGACATATGTAACAGACATACAGCTTAGTCTTCATGTGGATCTCAAACAATTGGAGCGGGGATATCTCAAAAGCCGTTGCCTGTCCGGAGAATATGTTCTACTAGCTAGACTGCCTAGTCTATGCTCATTGAGAGAGGAAGCACCTAGCCTTACAAAGACTTGTAGTGCCAGGGTGGGGGGATACCTATGTGGCCTAGGGGGCCTCGACCCGTTCAGAAGGGGGGACAGAGGAAGGATTGAAGGATTGTGGTGGTGATGGGTGACAGGGAGGGGGCTGTGAGCAGGATGTAAAGTGAATAAATGACAAATTAAATTAATAAAAGAGAAAACAAATAACACAGGCTGTGGCATTAACAACAACAACAAGAAGTCCATCCTAGCAGGCAGCTACTTCCGTGGGGATCTTTTCTCTAGCAACCGCTGTTCATTGTTAATATTACTTCTATAATGGTCCTCTTGAGTAGTTCACATTTTCTGAAATTTCTTATTCTTGTTGGTTTCATAGCATTATGTGAGCCACCTTAGTTGCTCTCTCTGAGGAAGTTCTTAAAATTCAAAGTAACTGCCTGTGTAATCAGTAGGTTTGGGAGTTGAAGCCAGCAGGTATCTAAAATGGGGAGTCTGATGGAGCTGTGCCTTGATCTTGACTGGTGGAGTCTTTTCTAATCCAGGGTAATGTTAAAGATCATGACATCACATAGCAGGGATTTATTATGTACTGGTTACAGTTGGTTTTATAGAAAATAAACAAAAGCAAATAATTGAAAATAATAAACACAGCACAGAAAATGAAAATGTTACAATAAAATAATCAAAAGTTAAAATGGCTGCTTTCAAAGTGATAGGTTACAGGTAATATAAAAATGTCATGTTGAACAAGGTGACTCAACTCAGTCACTCCAGCACTTATGAGACCTGAGGACATATCTCCAAATTAAAAGATCGTCTTAGGTTACACAGCAAGACTCTGTCTCGATACACACACACATACACTCACACACACACACACACACACACACACACACACATATGTATATATATATATACAATGTACAAACAAACACATATATACATATAAATTCATATATGCATATACATATTTACATATATATATTACATAATATATATGTATATATGTATATATAATTTGTTATGTTGCAGTTCCATGCTTTTATTACATCAAAGAATTTATCATCAAAGAAAAGTAAATTTGGTTCAATCTTTTCTTATACCTGTTAAAAATTTTTCATGTTTAACTTCTGTTATTTAAATATAATATTTAAAATATACTTTAAACTACAAAAGAATACACTGTTTTTTGTTTTTGTTTTGTAATGAGAGCCAATTCAGAGAAACATCTAATTTCTAAGTTTTTAAGATTACATGTTTTTAAATAAATGCAGCCCATTTTGGATAACGAAACAACCCTGTGTGAGTGTTGATTTTTTTCATCATTTACACTAAAGCGAGAGCACACATTTACTTCTTACCTATTATTACCTATTATTAAGTTCTCTACTAACTTACTTTTCAAATATACTTCTCCACTTCAGACTTAAGGGTTATTGCTTTCATTTTCTTTTGCAAATATGTTAGAGCAAGTAAAATAGTAAGTCCTTTATTTCAAATTATGTTCTAATTCTTGCATCTCAACTCCAAAAATAAAAAAATACATACATACATACATACATTCATACATACATACATACATACATACATACATACATACATACATACATAAAATGACAGACTGTCAAATGAAAATGTTGTCTGAATATATATATGATTATTTGTGGCATAGTATATGAGATATTGCTGTTAATACGCCTGAAGTATTTTGTTGCTGTTGTTGTTTATTGTAAATTATGTTCTGCATTTAAATGTGATTATTTTACATTGTGAATATCTAAAAGACAGCATTATTAAAAAATACATGAAAGCTATATGATGTGTAATTAAATTAATCAAGGGCCGTCAGTGTGGTACCCTGAGTTCCTCAGCAAGAGAGCTTCAGTAACTTGAACTTGATTAATCCTGATTTATAATGCATCCCTATCAAATAGAGTGGTTTAAGCATTAGCTGTCATGACTAAAACATAAGGATGGAGACGCTTAGTGGAATGCAGTTAAAAGAGTTCATGGACAACACAAATTGTTCTCATTAGTTTTTGCACATTCATATTTGAATGAATCTTCGTGATACGCCTGCATGTTGCCCATGTAGGTACTTACACTCAGGATGTACTTTCTCCTTCTGTGAGTTTCAATGTCTTGGTGGCAGGGCACATGGAGATCGACTGCCAAATCAGTTCTGTAATACAGTTCTACCCAATCTCCAAATTTGTTCTTCTGCAAAAAGAAATATATATATTTTCCTCACAAAAAGTCACTAAAGAATGTGACTAACATGATTGGGAAAAGGATCAATTTATACGTATACATTAGTGATATAAGAACTAATTGTACATATAAATGGCCAAAATGGGTTTACTTGGCTGTATCATCATAGCTCAGTGGTATAATCACCAGGGATGTCTGTGTGTTTATAGTTTCCAAATGGGGAGTTTTGTTTGGTAATTTGGAGAGGTCTATGGGAAGTCATCAGCACCCAGGTATGGTGCAATTTAAAGATGCTGTTCACTATGGCAATCCTACCAATCGATTCTTGGGCAGAGACTACACAGTGCCCTTTTCTTTTATTTCACAGATGAATTGTTTGGTTGCATTGTGACCATTTTTTTAATTTTTTTTTAATTTTACGGAGCTTATCTTCACTTACAAATAGACTTTTATTTTTGTTATGTTTATACTTTCTATCGTGTGTGTGTGTGTGAATATTCTATCCGACATTTATTTTCTAGGTTTAGACCATTGCTCCAATTCCTGCCTTAATTTTTGTCTAATTCCCGACTATATTCTCCAGAGGTTTTGTTTCCTTCCCGTGAGATATCCTGTGGGTAAAGGACTGCCCCATCAGCAGATGGTCACCAATGATCTCACTGCATCAATGAACACTGTACAAACACCTCCCCAAGCTATTTCCTGCTACCCTTTCCTTAATCCCCCATTAACAAAGCTCAAAAGTGGCTGCTTTCAAACCTGCAACCTTCCTCTGGAAGGAGAAAATATTTGGAAATTTCATGTCTGTATATGAACCACATTCCTTTATGGGATCAGGTTTTGAAGATGGACGTTACATTTTTCTCCCAACACTTCAGTCTCCTATTCTACCAAAAGGGACATAAATATTATTTACTGTGATACTATATTTTAAGAATTAAAGGCAATGTAAATATTTTTAAAAACTCCCAGTACCCAGGGTATGATGCAGCAAATAAATGAACTAATTCCTTCTGATGACTTCTTTTGAAAACCACTAACTAATATATGTTTACCAAAATGCCCTTAGTTTTAATTTTATAAATGGGGATATGAGAATTGAAGAGTTTTGCATCCTTTCTCAGTTTTTATTAATTAAAACTGATATAGGGTGATGTATAACTAGCCTGCTAGACTTTAAATTTTAGAAAGATAAATACTATAAATATACTTTTTAAATTTTTATTAGTGATCTTTCTTGGTCAATTATAGGCCAAAGTGACCTAAATATTACCTGTGATTTCAATGCTGGAGTTATCTGTATCAGTTTTCTGTGCCTCCCTCTCAGTCACAATATTGATTTCCTATGTATAGGTTTTTGCTTGTTTGTAATTTTCCAGATTGGCAAGTACACATAAAGAGAATTCATTAAAAAAAAATTCAACCAACATTCTATTTTAACTTATGGAAAAATTATTGAAATACATTAAATCCAGTTGCTTTACTTTTCAATAATATAGAATGGACTTAATATGGATATCAAGCAGCTGTACAAAAGTAATTAAGTGGAGAAGTGGGTTTAAGCTACTTTGAAGTACATATACTTTAAAAGGAGAAATATAATACTACCAGAAATTAGATTACCAAAAATTAAAATTTAACTACAAAATTGTATTCAAACATTAAAACAACAACAACAAAAACCCAACAAATTGTAGCTAATGTTAAGGATAATGAATGCAAATTAAATTGGGGGAAAAAAACTAAGACAGAAAGCAAAATAGAGAACACTGAAGAAAAGCATAAGAGAAACCACAAACATATTCATAGATGAAAGGATAGCCAGACTACTAAAGCTAATAACTGCATACATAAATGTAATTTTTCTAGGAAAATAGCATTTTTATATTTGTGCATAAATGCATCGATCTCTATCTTTCAATCTAGTAAACTGTTTGGAAAAAAAATGGATGAAGATTTTATCCTGGAGTGGGACTAAGACCAGTATGTTCATACATCTTCTCCATGACAGACTTTGATCTGTGGATGAAAGAACCTTTTTTTTTTTTAGAAACAGAGAAATCGGGACAACAGAATACTGAATAGAAAAGAGCTGATAGAAAAGAAAACAAGGGATTTGTTACTTTGCGTTATACCACCTTTACCCCTGTCCCTTGGACTTTCATGCTTTATTGTGTCATTCTTTTTCTCTTGCTTTCCAAGGACTGAGAAGTGTGTGGTTTAGACTAGTTTAAGTCTGTGAGTTAGCATATTCTTCATACAGGTCTCGTCATTTTACTTAGATGAGCCAACACGGTAGGTGTGGTTGTACTTTAAGCATTCATTCTGGGCAAAAACCAAGTTAGCATCACCCTTTATAGAATACGTCTACATGATATAGTCTATGTAAATAAATGATGTACTCTGTGTTGGCTAGGAATGTTGCACATGCATTATTGAGCCAAAAATTGTTTCACAAAGTCTCATGCATTTTGCAATCAAATTAATTTATTACATAATTGCTTCTTAACCCAGAAGATTTTACTTCTAAAAGTACACTTTTGCAAACTTCATTTTAATCATCTTGAAATTTTTCTAAAAACCTATCTTTATAATCAAATTACTGATTTTAAATAGAAAGCAATATTACTCTTTATACTCCTATATGCTCCCAAATATTCTATTTCTAAAACAAAAGACAACGGTAACATATATTAGAAATAAAATCATATAAAGGTGTGTTAGAAATTTAAACTACAAGGTATAAGTAAATAGCAAACTTAAAATTCAAAATAGTAGCATCCAGTTTTCTTTTTAAATACTTCTACTGTTCTACAGGCATATATATATTTAGTTCTAAACTTAGATCATTGGATGACTTTAAAAACACTTTGATTTTTTTCATTTTATTACCATTCATTGAAGTGACTTTTAATTTATTATAGAAGATTCTTTTTTATTTTATTATATATTTACTTTATTTATATTTCAAATGTTGTCTCCTTTCCTATTTTCATCTCCCAAAACCCCCTATCCCTCCCCTGCTCCCCAACTCACTCACTCCTGCTTTCTGAATTTGGCATTCCCTGCACACTGGGGACTAGAGCCTTCCTAGGACAAAGGGCCTCTCCTCCTATTGATGACCATCTAGGACATCCTCTGCTACATATGCAGCTGGGGCCATGAGTCCTACCATGTGTACTCTTTGGTTGGTGATTTAGGCCCTGGGAGTTCTGGGAATACCGGTTGGTTCATATTGTTGTTCCTCTTATGGGGGTGCTAACCCTTTTAGCTCCTTGGGTGTTTTTTCTACTTCCTTTATTGGGGACCCTCTGGCCAGTCCAGTGGTAGGCTGCGAGGATCCACCTCTGTGTTTGTCAGGCACTGGTGGAGCCTCTCTGGAGCAGCTATAACAGACTTCTGTCAGTAAGCACTTGTTGGCATCCACACAAATGTCTGGGTTTGGTGATTGTATATGGGATGGATCCCCAGGTGGGGCAGTCTCTGGATGGTCATTCCTTCAGTATCTGCTCCACACTTTGTTTCTGTAACTCCTCCCATGAGTATTTTGTTGCTAATATCCACTTATCAGTGAGTGCATACCATGTGTGTTCTTTTGTGATTGGGTTACCTCACTCAGGATGACTTTTTTTTTTTTTTTTTTTTTTTTGGTTTTTCAATACAGCGTTTCTCTGTGTAGTCCTGGAACTCACTTTGTAGACCAGGCTGGCCTTGAACTCAGAAATCCACCTGCCACTGCCTNCCNAGTGCTGGGATTAATGGCGTGTGCCACCACTGCCTGGCAGGATGACATTTTCTAGTTCCATCCATTTGCCTAAGAATGTCAGGAAGTAATTATTTTTAATAGCGGAGTTGTGCTCCATTGTGTAAATGTACCACATTTTCTGTATCCATTCCTCTGTTGAGGGGCATCTGGGTTCTTTCCAGCTCCTGGCTATTATAAATAAGGCTGAATGAACACAGTGGAGCATGTGTCCTTATTATATGTTGGAGCATCTTACTGCGTTGATCACAGTGAATTTGTGAACATTACATATTCCACATGGAAAAAAAAAATCAAAGTCCAAATACTGATTTATCCCAAAGACAAACCAAAATGAGAAGTAGATGATTACTTCTATTTTGGGAACAGAAAAATCTGAGAGATATATAATGAGTTTTGTCGTGTTAGAAGTAGGAAAGTGCAAACAAAAACAAAGCAAAACAACAAAGAAATGAGCAAAAAAAAAAAAAAAATACCCACTCAAGAAGAGTACTCTATGACACATACATAGTTCCTAGTGCAGGCAGAGCAGCTCCTGTTTGTATTGCTCATGTAATTCTAGGTGTGGGTTTAGCCCTGGCATGTGGTCATCCTACCACAAGTTATCTTAAAGAAAACTGACTCATCGACCAAGAGAAACCACCTTCTGTACATCGCTCCTCAGTTGGAGTTGGGGTTCATGCACTTCTCCTTCCTGCTTCCTGCTAGAATGTTCCTGGGTGTGAGCTTCAGATCCTGTGCAGGCAGCCATCCTGACGTTCCGCTCGCGGCTACAGTATCCTCTCCTGTTCAACAGTTAAAACTTCATATCAGCGTCCCTGACCTCTTCTTAGGATACCTTCTCCCATCTTCCATGGTGGTCCCTGAGACATAGGGAGGGGATGTGGAATAGATGTCCAACTCGTGGCTGAGAGATCCACTGACATTCTTTGCTCTATTACCTTTTGAGTATCTTAGTTATCTGTCTTCCACCTCACAGAAAAATGTCTCTGATCTCTTGCCACTGTAGCCGTGATTGCTGTTCACATGGGTCCCATGGGTAAGACTCTTGGTGTGACATGTTTCCCCCTGAAGCCCTCACAGCACCTTCTAGTAATATAAAAGCTAACCAGCAGTGAGGACATTTTCTGGCCACTAACAATTTGAATTTTCCATTACCTGTGATCCATGTGTGTGATGTTGTCTGCAGTATCTTACCATTAAGTTCTAGCAGGTAATCAAAAGCAATGATAACCTATATCGTTTGGGGAAGACCTCTGACCACTAAGTCAAGGGAAGCTACCCCACCTCTGGTGTTGGGATGTTTTATTTGTCAGTCTATGGCTTCTGAGATAAGTACAATTCCCTCTGTCATATAACTCCAATTAAAATCATATATGTCATAATAACAGCAAATATATAAGAATAAAGTCATTAACATATATTTTTAAAACATCCTGTTAACTATCTCTCCCCCAAGCTCTCCCTCTACTTTACCTTCCCATTCCTCTTTCCACACTTGAAATTCTAAATGCAGCAGCCCTCATTTTAAGGCTTTCTTACTTTTCTCTCCTATGTTTGTGTTTTGTGTATAAAGAAGCATATACCTATCTAGCAAATAATCAAATGTCTGGGCTGAGTGACTAATAAATATCTAGAGGTCCATGTAATATGATGATATTACTGCTTTACATTAGTATTAAAATTACATTAGTTTTAAATTTTACATTTCTTTTAAAATTTAAGATTTTTTATCACTTAATATCATGAATATGTGTAAATCACATTTCTTTATTTTATCACTCAATGTTAGTACATTTATTTTGATAGTCCATTTTTTTGTTTTTTGTTTGTTTGTTTGTTTGTTTGTTTTTGAGGCAGGGTTTCTCTGTATAGCCCTGGATGTCCTGGAACTCACTCTGTAGACCAGGTTGGCCTTGAACTCAGAAATCTGCCTGCCTCTGCCTCCCAAGTGCTGGGATTAAAGGCGTGTGCCACCACGCCCGGTCGATAGTCCATGTTCTTCTCTCTCTCTCTCTCTCTCTCTCTCTCTCTCTCTCTCTCTCTCTCTCTCTCTTTTGTATTATCTTATTGTCTTTCCCTCTGTTTACTTTATAGGAGGAGCAGTTTGAAAATGTCTATTTCTTTATTTTAGTGAAATATGCCTCTTTGGAGCTGCATTTATTTAGCATTATGCTTGAGGGGTATGTAAGATTTAGTCATTCCTCTATCTTTTTGCTTCTGGTCTTTTTTATATGAGTTCAAGGATATTAAAATAAAAACATGAAAACATTGTACTTATAAGTGATTATTCTATAAAATGTTTGTTCATCTCATTATTTTTACCACAACATTTGTACAAATAAGTTTAAATGTTTTAGATTTTTCAGTCAGTAAACTAAGTTACAGCATAGTGACAAAGTTTAAATCTCCATCTTCATGTAATGGCCGTTATAAATAATACCCTAGGTTTTGTTTTAGCTTTTGTATTGTTAGATGAAATATGATCCAACAAAAGTTATCCTTATATATAAGAAATGCGGACTATATCTGCCTTTTAATTAAAAGGATAAAATTGCAATTGTGTAGGAACAGAGTGCAGGAACAAAGCTGTGTGGGGAGATTCCTGAGAGCTTGGGAGAAAAATCTCAAGTAAATAAGCAAGAGTAATTCTGCTTTACAAGTAACCTTGTGACTTCTTTTCCTCTGGAACATGCTTTGTTCTTGGAATGTGCGACGGTGTCCAACCCAGGTGTCCTAAATAGGAGAGAGTTTTCAGATTAACCATCATTTTACTATTGTTATTCAAAAATGTCTCCAAGCACTAGTTGTCCTGGTGCCTGCATTCAGGATAAACTTCTGTGAACTTTGCTCATTTGACCTTGCTTATCCTGCAAAATACCCTCAGACTATAAATTGTTTGACTCTCTGAATGAAGATGGCTGTTGCATTAGATTTTCATCCTCCTAGATTTTAAGATCCCATCTCCCATGGTTCATGGTGCCCACAAGTACAGCAATACATTGCAGTAAAAATAACAATGTTTTATAAAATAATTTCTCTCTGGGGTAGTTTTATATTCATAGATATTATGAAACTGACAAGAGAGTTTTCTGCGAGCTTAGTTTCTCATTCTCCAAACAGAAAATGATAACACATTTATTCATTAGATTTCTCTCTTGAAGGTTCATAGCGTGCTAATTTGGCAAAGACAATTGTACTAGGAGCTCTTTTGTTAGAGAATTTTACCCTCGTCAAATTAATATACTACATTTATCTTGCAGTGAATGAAAATTAATTTTATCTGATTGTTTATTTTCAAGAGCACTTATAATTTTAAATCACTAAATTATATAAAGTGCTTTCTTAATAAAAATGAATCACTTTCTCATCAAAGAGTTCTGGCTCCCATTGTTCCATGCATTATGATAAGGGCCTTTGCTGCTTCGTGACTAATTGGAGTGGGCTCTTCATTCTTTTCAAAATTAAAATCTAAAACTTCCAAATGCCATCTTAGAAAGTGGAAACTCTAAATCCCCACCATTCTTACAGTAGACAATTTTTATGTTTGATAATTTAAGTCAATCATTCGACTTTTAACAGTATTTTTTAATTCTTTAAAAATGTAATGTACATATGTAATTAGATATGATTTCTATTCCCATCTTTCTACAGATCTCGCCCTCCCCCACACATGACAACCTCCCAGGTCACATCCTCTTTTCTTTCTTTTAGTTTATGTGTCATTCACTAATCTCATTGACTGCTGTTAATACGGACATGGATGTGAGGCAGTCCATTGGGACATAGGTAATGTCCCAGCTCCTATGCCCAGAAAGACGAATGATTCTCTACCCCCCAGGCAATAGCTCCTAAGCTAGGGACAGAGCCTCATGAGTTTCTTCTCTATCCCTTCTAGTCTCTTTCTTGGCTTGATCTTATGTGGGCTATCACAGCTGTGATGGATTCATAGGCACTACAACTACATCATGGCCGCAAGACAACATTTTACAGTATGCTACATCACTAGCTATTATATTCTTTTTTTAAAATTTATTTATTTATTTATTTATTTATTTATTTATTTATTATTTTCTTTATTTACATTTCAAATGCTATCCCGAAAGTTCCCTATACCTCACCCCCGCCCCTGCTCCCCTACCCACCCACTCCCACTACTTGGCTCAGGCCTTCCCCTGTGCTGGGTCATATAAAGTTTACAAGACCAAGGGGGCCTCTCTTTCCAATGATGGCCGATTAGGCCATCTTCTGCTACATATGCACCTAGAGACTTGAGCTCAGTGGGTACTGGTTAGTTCATATTGTTGTTGCACCTACAGGGTTGCAGACCCCTACAACTCCTTAGGTACTTTCTCTAGCTTCTCCATTGGGGGCCCTGTGTTCCATCCAATAGCTGACTGTGAGCATTCACTTCTGTGTTTGCCAGGCACTGGCATAGCCTCACAAGAGGCTGCTATATCAGGGTCCCTTCAGCAGAATCTTGCTGGCATGTGCATTAGTATCTGGGTTTGGTGGCTGATGATGGGATGGATTCCTGGATGGGGTAGTCTCTGGATAGTCCATCCTTTCATCTTAGCTCTAAATTTTGTCTCTGTACCTATATCCTTTCATGGGTATTTTGTTCCTTATTCTAAGGAGGAATGAAGTATCCACACGATGGTCATCCTTCTTGGTTTTCTTGTGTTTTGCAAGATGTATCTTGGGTATTCTAAGTTTCTGGCCTAATATCCACTTATCTGTGAGTGTATATCTAGTGACTTCTTTTGTGATTGGGTTACCTCACTAAGGATGATATCCTCCAGATACATCCATTTGCCCAAGAATTTCATAAATTCATTGTTTTTAATAGATGAGTAGTACTCCATTGTGTAAATGTACCACAGTTTCTGTATCTATTCCTCTATTGAGGGACATCTGGGTTCTTTCCAGCTTCTGGCTATTATAAATAAGGCTGGAGCATGTGTCCTTATATTCTTTCTTCTTCCTGTTCTTTGATGTTTCCTGAGCCTTTCGGAGTTTGTCCCAGCCACTAGTGCTTAGAATGTTGATTAGTTATGACTGAGGCCACTGTAGAAAGAAGTTTCTCCCATCACTGTTGAGAGCAGCTGGGTTCTATAGGTATAAATATAAATATTTAGAAGGTAGTTTAACAGCATTGGCATTTAGCAAAGAAAGATTAAACTTAGAACACACAGAATTTAAGATATAGTCACGTGCTCCAGCCTCTGGCCGGCCGAGGTGGGGAAAGAGGACACATAAATCAAGGCAGGGTTCAAGCAGCTTCCGTAGCTTACCTCAGCTCTTCAGCTTCAGCTTTATTCTTTCAGCTTCCTTTATTATGGGGGATTGCCCAATTTATCTGGCCCCACCCTCTGCACTCGGCTCTAACCACTCTTCATCATCCAATCAGCATTCAGCATACTCTGTACACAAGCCATGCATGCAGACAGGGTGTGTGTTGATAGGCCAGTGACTCAATATCATGCTGTATGATGCTATGTGTTAGGTGGGCAGTGCATGATCATTCAGGTGCGCATGATAAGGTTCTTGGTAAACAAGCAGGGATCATGAGGCTTGGCAATGAGTCAGGGCGCCATCTTGGCTGCCGTGCGGCCACACCCACTTCCTACAAGATATACTAAATTATCCTCATCTGTCCAGGGGTTGACACCAAGAAGAATCTAAGAAGCTTCAGAAACTAAATGGCAGAAACAAGGCTGACTCAGAAAATGGTCACTCCATGTAAATGGCTCTCAAACTAAAGGTTACAATGGCCATAAGGTCATATACAAGGTATATTAGGAACTATTCTACACCACTGATCATCAGGTATGTCTGAATTAAAACCATAATTCAAAGTCCTGTCACCCTATAAGAATGTTCAGCATATCAAATACTTGAAAGTTGAAAAAGGTTGGTGAGTTCTAATTAGTACAGTCATTAAGGAAAAGTGATGCAGGATTTTTTTTTTTTTAAACAGAACCACTGTGTCATTCATAAACATACCTTGTTGCCCTTTGCTCAATCCTACCTGGCATTTCTTCATCAACACCCACCTTTCTTTTTATTGCTGCCTTGTTAGCCCATGTGGCATAAATCACTTCCAGCAGCCATATTTGTATTCTCTGCAGTCCACATTAAATCTCCAAATCATTAGCAGCTTTCGATAGTAATCACTTGGCTAAATTTTCAAATCCTGTAAAAGGTTATTTCATTGGAATAAAAAAAAATCACTATCCCACCTTGACACATCATAACTAATATTAGACTTTTAAAATATTGCATGAAGCAATAACAGACAGAGAGGACGCATCTTACTGACAGCTTTTATGTCAACTGAGTAAAACCATGGAATAGACTCCCAGAATGGTATGTGAAGAATGAATGAGACAGGTTGAGAAAAAGAAAAAAAAACTATATGATTAGAAATGTCGAGGGAAGCAATGTTTGTGAATTGTCAGAAACAGGAAAAAGAGAAACACCAGGTTAATTCATAATAGCATGAGGGTGATTGTGATTTTCCTAAACTTCAGGTGTTTGCCTCATGACAGATGGTAATGAGTAATAGTGGTCAGAAGTACAGTCGTTCGAGGTAGGACCATGTATTTGAGGGTAAGTGGAAGAAATCCACTGGGGTTATGTGCAGAAGGCAGACATAGAAGTTAATTAGCCAAGGTTCTCTGGGAAAGCATAATAAGGATATATTATAATAGGGATCTATTAGAATGGCACCCACAATATGGTTTGGGTAGTACAACAGTGGCTGGCTTCATGCTAGAGAGGTCAATAACCTCATAGATGCTTCTGCTACAACACCGGATGTTTCAGCACCCCCTGTAGATTCAAAAGATTCCTACAAAGCTTTAGATCTGGAAGCTGGGAGGTGAAAGGAGCTGACATCCATTGTCAGGGAGAGATGGGAGCCACAGTGGCTGCTGGAGCCTCACCAGGAGGGAGCAAATGTTGTCTCAGAGATAATTGCTTTTGCATTTTTACATTTTAGCCACCTGACAGAAGAGACTGGAAGGAACTTTCCCCTTAATATATCCTTTTAGGGAGCAGCTTGCCCTAACCTCTGAGATGTGTCTCTTGGTTGATTCCAGGGACAAGAAAACTACCAGGAGGAGGATAAGTGGGAGAAAGGAGAGGTGAGGAAAGGAGATAGTTTTGGAGGCACAGAACACAGAACTTTATTGAACCCCTCTCATGTAACGTAATATTTAAAGACAATTTTCAACTGAATCTCAATCTCGGGATTTCTATCTAACAGTACAGAGAAGTATTTCAGAATCATAATGGCTCACTGTAAAAATCAAACTCTTCCTAGAACAATTGTCCACGATCCAGCTCCGAGAAAATGTAAAATAAGGTTTCAAGAACTCCAATTAAGGAACATTGTTGGGGGAAAAGATAAGAAAGTCGGTCAATAATAATCTCAGAAAATTGAGTGTTCAAATTGTTGTCACAGAAATTGAGATTCCTGCACAGGGCTGAGAAACTAAGAAATGCGTCACCGAAATTCACCAGGGCTGCAGTTTGTGCTTCTGTGTGCTTTGTGTGAGCTCCTTTTTGCATAGATGGGTTTGCTTTTTCAGGCAGAGATGGACATAGTTAAGTGTGTGGTGGCCAGTTTAAGGAAGGAGAGAAACTGCTCACCTACTGAGACCTACAAAAAAAAAAAAAAAAAAAATTGTTGACCTGAAATACTCGGACACCGCTTCTGTAGATGGTCCAATCAGATTAGCCACATTTCCTCCATGAGCAGAAGTGAGAGGCAAAGTTTACAACTCTGGGGACATAAAAAAAATCTAACCATAAAGCGGAATCTTCTGATGGAACTTGTAAGGATCATATGTTCTTCTAGCTGGAGAAGCTGCTAAAGATAACGAGAATTCTATCCTTCCTCTGGGTGTCCCTTTGAAAAGTGTCTTCTGCCCTCTCCTCATTCCTCCTCTAGCATAAAGTCTGAAGTGAACGGATACATTTTTCTTATCTCTGGTAAGGCCATCTTTCCAAATTTTCAGAGTGTAGTTGCAATGTTTGTAACGCAGTCTAAAAAAAAAAAAAAAATCTTTCCATGGGAAAAATGTTAAATCAACTCATTAGCAGGTTAAAACTATGTTTTTAAGGAGAACCCAGTATGTCATTGCTATTGCTGTTAAAACCTTGCTTAAGACCATTCATCCATGTGTGGCCTTTTTATAATTTATATTCATTGATTTCCTTCACTAATCTTCTCAGTTGTACTAGAAAATTCACACACTCAAACACACACACACACACACACACACAGAGAGAGAGAGAGAGAGAGAGAGAGAGAGAGAGAGAGA
>NC_034598.1:72874529-72880479 GCF_900095145.1 Mus pahari
ATATATATATATATATATATATATATATATATATATATATATATATATATATATAATTGAGTTTTCTTTACATGGAATTCATGCTCTGGCTGTTCAGCACACAACAGGAACACCTAAATCTGTGCTGAGATCACAGGTATCCTCCATCATCTTTGGCTTTATCACACAGGATCTTGGGAACCTTAAATATGTAACACAAACATTTTACCAACTGAGCTATGTCTTCAGCTTTGAACTAATTATTTTTAATTCTTACACAGAACAACCCCTGACAAATTGTTACTAATTTATGAGATTTTTTTCCAGCACTAGCAAAATACAACTCTTTTGTTGTACTTAAGTCTTTAAACGATTTCACAATTGATACCTTTTTTTCACTCTTAAAAAATATTCTCTTTGGCAAGTCTATTTCTCTTTAAGGAAGATCTTTCTCATAACCCTTAAAAATATAGCTTGCCAGGTATGCTTTGTAATAACTTCAAAACAATCACCACCATGGTATCAAGACAAAAAAATCTTTTTAAAAGTGTTCTTTTATTGTAGTTTTTTGAAAAGATTCATAATTAATGAGAAAATTATCAAGCATTTATCATTTTACAATCTAATAGCTATACAAAAGGAAATAATGAAAGTAAACCTTACAGGCTAATTTGTAAAGAATTAGGCAAAGTAAAATAAAAATATATAAATAGATCATATAGAAACTTATATTCCTTTCTCAAATGTTGAGAGTAATTGAAATCCATTTAGTTTTTGTCCAACTCAATGTCTCATTTTATGTCTTGGTCTGATATTCACAGTTGATCAGAATTAAGAAGTTTTGTATCTGACCCATTCACAAATTTTACCTTTTCATTTAACCAGAGTCAGGAAATTGATAAATGGCATTTGCACGTTGCTTTGAGAAAGACTCACATACCTGATCATTTGGTCTTTCAGCTCTGCCCCCGACCCGTACCACAGCACCACAACTGGTATCATGACTGACTGTTCCTGTTGCTGGGTCTGAAATGCTCAAACCAAGCGCATAAGAGATAGAGGGTTTATTCTGGTTCGCACACCATTACTTGACTCCATCATGACAAGGAACTCAAGATCACAAGATCATACACCAGCTAGTCCCATCGTGCCCACATTCAGGAAGTTGACAGATGAACGCCACACTAGTGCCAACTTACCATCTTCACTTTACATTTCTGGATCCCAACAAAGGGAATGTTCCCTCCTGTTAGTGGATGGGGCTTCCTACCTCAAGCAAGAAGATAAACACAATTACCTAAAGGCATGCTGGGAAGCTATGCAAACATAATTTTTCAGAAATATGACCAGAGTCTTTTCTCCAAGGTGATTCTAGAGGTGGCAACTAGCATTAATCATTACATAGTGTGATCATGGTCTCTACCTGACTTTTAGAAAACATGAAAAGATTTTAGCTTGCAGAAGGACAAAATGCCATTCAAGTGTCTTTGTTTGGAGCAGAGGTACTTAACCTGCGGTCTTGACCCCTTTGAGGGTGAAATGGCCTGTTCGCGAAGGTGGCCAGTCAGATATCCTGCTTACCAGATATTTATATTACTATTCATAACAGTAGAAAATATAGTTATGAGGTAGCAACAAAAATAATTTTATGCTTATGGGTGATGTCCACAAAATGATGAGCTATATTAAAGGCTCTAAGCTTTAGGAAGGTTATTGTAACCAAATAAAAGTGAAGCTATTTTCTGAGAAAGTTATAGGTCTACTATCATGCTGCTTTTTTTGTAGAAAGTGGTAAAATCCCAACACTTTGTAGTGATTGTAGTAGCTTTAAAAATTCAGAGAGCATATGTTTCACATGTGAAATTTATCAAAAAGATATGCTTCAAATATCCAAATGCAAAATCCCTTAGGAATATGACTCTGGTTCCTTAGTATAGGAAAACACAATTTTACTAAAAGAAGTTAATCGATGGGCCACATTTTTTAAACAACTTTTTATTAGATATTTTCATCATTTATATTTCAAATGCTATCCCAAAAGTCCCCTATATACTCCCCCGCCCTGCTCCACAACCCACCCACTTCTGCTTCCTGGCCCTGAGATTTTCCTGTACTGAGGCATATGATCGATGCAAGACCAAGGGCCTCTCTTCCCAATGATGGCCGGCTAGGCCATCTCCTGCTACATATGCAGCTAGAGACATGAGCTCTGGGGGAACTAGTACTAGTTAGTTCATATTGTTGTTCCTCCTATAGTGTTGCAGACCCCTTCAGCTCCTTGGGTACTTTTTTGAGAAATATCAGTAAACTGTAGGAAAGTCCACTCAAGATCTTTTCTAATATAATGGATATAGCACAAAGATAATTGATGTTTCAGTTTACTTGAGCATTTTTCTTCAGCTTCTTATAAGTTGATTCTTCAACTCTCTCTTAAAATTTTCTTCTGTTCTTCATCATTTTTATGGCACAAAACTCCCTTATTATAAACTTTGTCACTTTCAAACTAAAGAATAATTAAGTAATTTTAACAATTATGTTCATATTTTCAGACATAATGTTACATTCTTTTTAAGCATGAGATCCTTCAGGTATCAAGTAATAGTTCTTAATATAAGACAATCCCTTTCCCCCCTCTATTTCTTTCTTTTAATTTTGTTGTTATATTTAAACATTGTTTTGTAATTTTCCATAGGCCAAAGACACATGAAATTTGATCTGCAAAAAAAGGAAGTAGTTATAGAACATTGAGGGGCTGAATGATTCAAGCACAATATGAGTTCTTCCATTCCTGACATCTTGGAGGCTTAGCTGTTACAGACAATTGATAAAATATGCATTCGTTTTCTTTTTGGTTTACCTTTAGGTTTTCCTCAATCTAGGGACAAAATGACCAACAAAAGAAGCTTAAAATAGGAAATATATATTTTGGCTTATGCTTTTAGTTTATCATAGTGATAAAAGTATGGTAAAGTTTATGGCAAAAGGAACATGTGACAAACAAAGATGACAAGGAATCAAAAGACTTGGGAAGTCGAGGTATTTATACACTCAGAGCTATGCCTATGATTCTCCATGACCTCTCAGCACACTATCAGCTAGGAAGATTTTGAAACACATGAACCTATGAAGGGGCATACTATGTTGAAACTGTAGCAGCAACTATAGCCAATTCAATGTTTAATAACATTGTATTGATTCTTTTAAGTTGGACATGGTGAACTTAGTATTACATGCACAACAGAATACTACAAATGAGGCTTTTTCTTTTATTTTGTTTTTACTGTCACGTCACTTTCTAACATGGTCTGTATTATCTTGTTGATATTTAAACAGGCAACTGTGTAGTTAACTATCTTTCTTTCCTTGTCTACATCTTAGGAACTTAGGTGTTATTTTACCAGACTCTAGAACAAATACAGTTTTTTGATAATTATAACTCCTGAATGTATAATACCTAAAGAAGAAATAAAGGAAAAGGTTGACTTTTCATTTTTAATGTTAACAAATTAGGACTTTGGTTAAATGCAATGAGATTATGCATAAGTAGTCATTGTCTCCAAGGCATGAAAAAGTCATTTGTAACACTTCATGTAATGATCCATCCCCAGAATTCATATTTGCTTAGAGTCACAGTTATTGCCAAAAATCAGACTAATAAAGGTGTAGAAAAAGGAACAGAAAGAAAAAGAGGAGGAAATATATGAATTCGATAGAAAATAGACATAACTTATATGCAGTTCATTTAAAATTTTGAAACAAAGAATAAATAACATAAATTCTGAAGGTCTGAAGAAGAGTCTTTCATAAAAACATTTTTTAAAACTTTGTCTCAATGTGGAAGCTAGTTTCTAGTAAGTGAAATAGTATTCCATGGATCCAATTGTTTTACAAATCCTCTAATTCATGTCCTCATGTGTTTGTGAGGGACAGGATGCTCCGAGCAAAGAAAGGTGTGGAAGTGTCCCAGAACAAATGACTCACATAAATGATGTACTGTGCTCTGGAGGGTATAGATAATAGGTTGTTGAGATCATCCCAATGGAAAATATTGATCTGCTTACAAGAAAGTACAAAGTCAGAACTGAGTCAAGCCTCAAAAACTACTAACAAATGATGCCCTATAAAATCCTGCGAAGACAAGCCTCATTGTTAAGCAGCCTCCACACTGCCTGGTTTTGCAAGGTGTCCTTGGCTGATGCCCAGAGTTTGTTATCCCTAAGTCAACGTGGTAGGATGACTGTGAAGAAACATGTTTGTAATTTCTCTTGTTGGTTGAGAGTTCTACAGAGTTCCAAGCAGAGTGTGTACTGTGAAGTTGGATGAACCACTGCATTAGTACTCCAAAGATAATAGCCACATTAATAAATCACATACATTTGAATAAATAAATATAAAATGACATATAATAGACTTTTAAGAGGTTTTAACCAATGACATTATTGGGGAAGGTAAAAATACTAAGTCAACACTCTAAAGAATGTTGTCAAAATGCCCTGTAAAATATCCTGACATTATTTATGCTGATTATTTTTTTTAACCAAGAATCCTCAAGTTGACAGGTTATACCTTAATTGATAATTTAAAAAGTCTAAACCAAGTCACAGAGTTGAAGGGGTTTTCAGTCCCATAGAAAGAACAACAAAATCAACCAACCAGACACCCCAGAGCTCCCAGGGATTAACCACCAACCAAAGAGTACACATGGAGGAACCCAGGCTCCAGCTGCATAAGTAGCAGAGGATGGCTTTATGCTGGATCAGTTGGAGAAGAGGCCCTTAGTCCTGTGGAAGCTCGATGCTCCATTGTGGGGGAATGCAAGGGTGGTAAGGCAGGAGTGGGTGGATGGAGGAGCACCCTCATAGAAGCAGGAGGGATGGAGCATGGGGTGGGGGTTTGTGTGTGTGTGTGGGGGGGAACAGGAAGGGGGATAATATGAAATGTAAATAAATAAAATAACCTAGAAAAAAAGTAGACAAGGGAGTCTAAAGAGTCCACTAGTGATATATTGGTTAGTAAATTATTTATTCTATTTTTGTGTAGTTTTGTGTAACTCTTTCTCAATATGTCTGAAGCCTGGTCATAACATGTCAGATAATTTGCAGGTAGTTTTGACAGTATCCTCAGCATCATCAAATATGCTTCTGAAGACGATGCACTACATGACAGAACTTTAGCATAGATTTCAGTGCGTATAATTGAATAACCTAATTTTCAGAGGAAGAATGAAAACACAAGTTTCTGTCACAGCAATGAAGTAAACATGAACTGAGGATGTAGGCATAAGAATGAAACTACTTACTGCTCATCTTTCCCTATAAGAACTCTTTCTTACTTGCCATGGGTTTGGTTACAGTTTCTGTTATTCTTTTCTCTAATTGTAAGAGAAGATTGACCATGATAGAATTCAGATAACATTTTTTTTAAATATACTGAACATCCAGAAACAAGAGAATAACTTAAAAATATCTGGAGCATTTAATTTCTTTCTTTCTTGTATGTGTGTGTGTGTACTGTGAAACATGTGTAGAGAATAACTTGTAGAAGCCAATTTTCTTCATCTACTATGTGGGGTCCAGAGATAAACCCACACCATCAATCCTATACCTTAAACTTAAGGACTTTTAAGGGCTGATCCATTTCACCAGCTCTAAGAATAATAGAATCATCACAGAGAACAGGAATTCGATGTATTTTACATTATATCTTTATGGTCAAATCCAGATAGAGGACAAAACAGTGAGACAGCATGACTGGCAGGGTCTCAAATCTATCTCAAGATCTGGTCTCAAAGTGGTAGACGTTAAATATATTTGTATAAGTTTCACACACACACACACACACACACACACACACACACACACACACACACACACATATATATATATATATATATATATATATATATATATATATAAACATTGTACAGGATCATATATTCATATATATGTGCTATAATACATATATATATAAT
>NC_034598.1:72880544-72887570 GCF_900095145.1 Mus pahari
TATATATATATATATATATATATATATATATATATATATATATATATGTGTGTGTGTGTGTGTGTGTGTGTGTGTGTGTGTGTGTTTGTGTGTGTGTGTATACACATATATATGTATATATAACTATGGAGGGTACATGCTCGGTTATGTGGAAATTTAAATAGTGGTTCTCATTGAGTGGTTCGCATTGCAAATATGAGGACACACTTGTGCTGATCCTGATTCTAGGTCCAACCTCATGGAATGAGCAGTTAGGGGCCAATGGGGTACAGGTGGAGGGTATAAAGGCATACCCCAATTCCACCATAAAGAAGTCTGCTTCTGGCCGGGCATGGTGGCACATGCCTTTAATCCCAGCATTTGGGAGGCAGAGACAGGTGGATTTCTGAGTTCAAGGCCAGCCTGGTGTACAAAGTGAGTTCCAGGACAGCCAGGGCTACACAGAGAAACCTTGTCTTGAAAAACAAACAAACAAAGAAAAACAAATAAACAAACAAACAAAAACATGTCTGCTTCTGCTTCTCATCTGACTCCATGCCTTTTTATCTTTTACCACCAAGGACCATGTAAGGGGCCAAGGGCTAGGGCAACAGTTATTCTCAGGTAACCTTCAAGCAAATTCTTAGAAAATCTCTCAATTATAAAGGACGACTTTACTTTATAGATATATAGCTCAAATGAAAATTGTTTAGTTTCCTTAGGATACCCCATTAATCATTAAATATAATTTTATACTAGTTCTGATTGATATTTATGTATGCTATTACTCATGTCACTTGAGAGCCTTCTATTTGTCATCCCATAGTGTCACAGCAATCAAGGATTAGTGCAATGTAAAATGATGAAATCTTTATGGCATAGAAAAGCGAAAGTTACTACTGCCATGCTTTACTAATCATGTTGTCTAGGTAGAATTCATGGTATGAAAATATAAATATGTGTGTGTTTTTGTGTGTATATATATATATATATATATATATGTATACATATAAACATACATACATATATATAGATGTATGTGTTTATATATGTGTGTTTATATTTGTATGTGTGTGTATATATGTGTATATATATATATGTATATATATATATACATATACATATATATGTGTGTATGTGTGTGTGTGTGTGTGTGTATTACCATGCTGTCTAGATAGAACTCATGGTATGAGAATATAAATGTGTGTGTATGTGTATGTGTATATATGTGTGTGTGTGTGTGTGTGTGTGTGTGTGTGTATGTGTGTGTGTGTGTGAGTGTGTATGTGTATTACCATGCTGTTTAGGTAGAAGTCACTGTAGAAGTATGCAATTTAATTATAAATTAAATACCTAAGAATATCTTCAGTGGTTCTCAACCTTCCTAATGCTTCAATCCTTTAATAAAGTGCCTCATATTGTGGTGAACCAAAACCATAAATTTATTTTGTTGCTACTTCATAACTGTAATTTTACTACATAATATCGATGACTGAGACGTGGGATATCTGATATGCAGCACTCCTAAATGTGTCACGACCCACATCTTGAGAGCCACTGATCCAGGTGAATCCATTTAAAAGGCTGTTCTCACCGACCAGGGATATGGGGATGTGGAGGAGATCTGGCCTACTAGGTGCCACTTGGTGTCAGTCTGAAATGCTGTGGGTGTTTTGTTGTAAGTTCCACTGTGATGTAATGTTGCTTTTAAACCAGTTTGCCTTTTTTTTTTTTTTCTCTTGAGTTCTTTCCCAGATGTCAGTACCTTTTTTCTTAAAGGTAATGTCCATCGGAAACACACCCTGGACTTTACTTCCTCTATTTTCTCAGCCTTGGGCAAAAGAGCAACTTATTTTTCAGAATCACTCATTATCTCTTCCCCAGATCCTCCAGGTCCTTTCACTAGCTGTGTGATCAGCGACTCGGAGCATCCTCTGTCGTTAATCTATCCAAGGCAAGTAATTTCTAAACTACAGCTCAGTGCATAAAGGTTCTGTATAATGTGACTCAACGTATGCTTGTGTGCTTATTGTTTTAGTATCTCCCACCTTCCCTGCAGCCTATAAAATTCTTTCCCTGTAATTTATGATGGCTAATATGTCTCATGCCCATGGATTCATGTAGTGCTCTTGCTTTGGCTTAGAATGCCTTCTTCATCTTCATAGTCATATCATGAGATTAATTTCAAATAGTTCCCTTTCTAAATTCTTTCCTTCTGGCATAGCTTCTAGGGGTCACATCATCTCAATACTATCGCTCTCAGCTTTGTCGTTTCTCCCAAGAAGTGTGAGAACAATCCATGCTGGACCAGTTCCAGTATCTCTGCTTCTCTGGCAGTCACCAGTAGTCACTGACACAAGGTTAGGCTTCAGTGTCCCTGTGTGACACTTTTCTCACTGCAGCAATAAAGAATTCTCTTCTTTCTTCACACAGAATAGGGCACATTAAAACCTGGGTGAGCTAGGAAATGTATTCTCTATCAGATATCTTCACAATTGTTGGCTGTTTAGAGAGTATAAAGCACTTTTTTATTCAAACATAAATTTAGTGATCTGGCCATAATGATGTTTTGTTTCCTTATAGAAAATTGTCCTTTATAACATAGCAAATATTTATTGGTTTGTGTTCTGTCTCGACTCACTACAATATAAGATGCATGAGGACAGGTACATTGTTTTGCTCACTGCTGTAATAGCTTCATGTCTGTTGCCATGACAAAATACCCTGAGAAATAGCAACTTAGAGGAGACAGGCCTTATTTGTCATACAATGTTAGACTCCATCACTACAGGAAAGTGCAGGTGACAGAAACTTGAAAAAGCAAATCACATCACAATCATTGTCGGGAGCAGAGTGAAAGAAACCTGTTTGTTTGTGCTCAGTCCTTTCTCTATACATATTCTGTCCAGAGCCCCACACAAAATGACACCTACAATGAAGTTCTCGCATCAACTACCTTGATTCAGACAGACTCCTGCAGGTCAAGCTGATGTATCACCCATCATCGAGATCCTTTCCCTAAGTGGATCCAGAATATGTCAAGCTGACACAACTAATCATAGCAAAGTTCATGTCCTGGTAACATGTCAGAGCTCAGAAATATTTACCAAAATGAATGACTATATTACTTGTTCTCAACCTGTCTAGTGCTGCTTTTGTAGCAATTTCTCATGTGGTGACTCCCAACTATAAAATTCTTTTGTTGCTACTTCATAAATGTAATTTTACTACTGTTATGAATCACAATGTAAATATCTGAAATGCAGGATATCTGGTATAGGACTGTGAAGGGGCCATGATCTAAAGGGTTGAGAACTATTGGACTAAATAAATAAGACAAAAACAGATGGAATCACAGCATTTATAATATTTGTCAACATAACCAAATATTTATATATGTTTCTATCTATTATTACCTTGAATATTTTTACTATCATTTTAAAGATCTTAGGTTTTAGTCAAAATAAATTTAAATTCTACAATTGGTGCTTTAAAGGCAATTAAGTTTTTTTCCTTTGTGAGGTAGTGAGCCTGAGTAGAATCCTCTATATATTGGGAACTGAAATAGGACTGACTTCTTAGTTGAGACCCTGAATTACCATCTTGAGATATCTTCTGATGAAAATCCAAATGCATTATTCCTAGGTTCCTCACCTACAGAAGCTATAGAATCATAAGTTTATATATTTAGGCATCCATACTTGGTAACTTGCTATGCATAAACTGATAACAAAAATGAATTAGCTAACTTTATATAAATGTATCCATGCACATAACTTGAATAGTATATTTTATACTTCCTACAAACATTTATCTATTAATTTATATTTTTCCACACAGGTCAGTGTCCTAAGAAAAAACAACCAAATAACCACTCATATCAAAATTGATAAATCATTTTAGTTTGTATAACATAAGGGAAAACTGTTAGGGAAACTCCACGATATCATCTTACATGTGAAAGTGAAATGCACTTTGATTTGTTGATTGTGTTTAATTGCTTTCCAAATATTCCCCCTCCCCATTGTTTCTAAAAGTAACTGTTTATCTGTGGAAAATTTCCACTTCCTCTCAGAGAGACTTTTTATAGTGTATTCTGTTTGCTTTCAGTTTGGCACATCAGTGATATTATTTTTTGCCTACACAAGCTCTCACCTAATGTTATGACCTTTCTGTGAGTCACTATTGTTTTCTTTGATGGGCTGAAAACTTTTTCCCCACTGTGGCATTTTACCTTTTAGTTCTTTGCTTTTCTTTAACTATGGTCTTATTCCAAGAAACAACGCCGGTCATTACCAAGTCTCTTGGGGCTGCTCTTATACTAAGCAAATGTAACTTCACATGTTTGTGCTTAAAACAGTGGAGAATGTTGTTTATGGAGCAAGATGCTCATGAGTAGTGTTTAGCAGGTGTAACAAGTTGGCATCATCTAAACCTAACTCACTTTCGAAGTTAATCTACAAATTCTAACTAAAAATCTTCACGAGAGGAAATTTTCTTTCTACCAGTCAGTAAGGAGAGGGCTATTAGATTACATAAAGTATATTCAATATTTATAGTGAAGATTGAACTCTCTGTCCCTCTGTTTTAAAAGAGTTTCGTAGAAGAAGCAAAGTGGTTACTGGGCTCTTTTTTTCTCTTCTCTTCTCTTCTCTTCTCTTCTCTTCTCTTCTCTTCTCTTCTCTTCTCTTCTCTTCTCTTCTCTTCTCTTCTCTTCTCTTCCTTTCTTTTTTCTTTTCTCTTCTCTTCTCTTCGTTTCTTTTCTTCTCTTTTCTTTCTTTTTCTTTTTTTCCTTTCCTTTTCTTTTTTTGCTATTGGGGACACAAATTAATTCTCTGTGTAATTCACAGTTTAGACACCTGAGCCTAAACCTTTCATTTTGTTAGATGCTATGAGGAAAACCACTGTATTTCTCACCTCCCGATACTTAGGAACATGAGTCGTTATCTATAACTGCAGCCCACAGCTTAATTACATGCCTCAATTCACTGCAGTTCAGTTATTTACTTGTGGAGTTCCTCACCTTTAAATATAACGGACTCGAAACAGTGAAATGCCAGAAAAACATGTGATCTTAAACAATGAAACATTGTTTTCTCCCTTCATACTGTTTTCAACCCAGGAATAAAGTTTCAGTTAAGCAGATTCACCTCTGGTAAAAGAGAAGCATGTTGGTTTTAGGCAAGATCAAATGTCCTCTTCATTGAAGTTGAGCAATTACATGAATTTTTTAATGTAAAGAGTACATTTAAAAAATCATGTAATTGCTCAACTCAAATATCCTCTTCACTGAAGTGAATATAAAGGGTACATTTTTTAAATGTACCCTTTACATTAAAAAATTCATGTAATTGCTCAACTTAAAAGTATACCTGACTCACACATGTGTATGAAAGTATATATAATACTGCATAGTAGGAAGAAAAGTATATGTTCAAATTGACTATTTGTATTTTCTTTTGCTGAATTCTCACTACTGCTCTACTCTTTATAAGGATGTATCTAAATATATCCAAGATAAGTCATGCAGGCAATAATTATCTCTTCTTTTGTAATTATTCAATATTAATTTTTAAATCTTAATCAATATTCATTGATGACAAGAAACAAATATTCATGAACACATAACATCATACATGTTGGCATAGGAACTTAGTATACTGAGTAGAGTAAAATAGAAATTACCTGCCACTTCACAAGATTAAAGTTAGTTTTCAACATTAATTTCATCATTATTTAATTAATTAATAATTATTTAATTAATCCGAGAAAATAATAATGGTGATATAAATTCATTTGAACTGAAACATTTTGTTAGAATTTTCGTATAACAGAATAGAAAGTGTTTGGTAAGTAGAGAAATTTTAGGTATTGTTATCTTGTTAGGTAGGTATTACTGGTTTGATATAATGTGTATGTGTGAGTTTGTGTGTGTGTTTGTATTAGTCAAGCTTCTGTCACTGTAAAATATATATCTAAATAGTAGACCTATTTAGTATACCATTCATATCGGCTTTAGTGTTTCAAAGCTTTAGTCAATATCAATACCATTGCTTTTTAAGCCTGTGGCAAGGGAATTCACTGCAGCAAGAGAAGGTACTAGAGGAGGTTGTTTACACCCTGGCTTCCAGACAGGTAGGCTATAGTCCTAATAGTCCTCTCCCACAATGGCTAACTTCTTCCACTAGATTATACCTGTTAAAGTAGACCTATGTCCAAGTAGATCCTTATATTCAAATCATGATAATTTATCATGATCAATTAGTTTGATAATAAGATTTGGGAATGTCAGAAACTAAAAAGCATACAACAGTCATGTGACTCTTTGACAAGGCAGCTATTCCACTTGATCAGTTGAAAGATAGAATAGTCATTTATTGAGAAATTCCTGGAAAGTGTTTACAAAAATAGATGTGAAAATATTTCTTCGAATATTTAGTATATTATTTCCCCTAGTGTGTTCTATTTACTCCACTATGCAAATATGACCACAAATACTTTGTCAGTTTTCTAACTTTGCAGCTTAGCATGTATATAAACACTTGAAATTCAATGTCTTTCCTCATCACTCCAGTCTCTGGAGCATTGTTTCATTCATAATTTATTCATAATACCCGACAATGATCTCTTTTAACATCTCCTGTTTTCTTTCCATTTTGTTTTCATCCAACAAGTTTCCCAGTACAGGACACCAAGCCCAGATTTTCATGCACTTCTTTCTACATATCACCACTTAGGTCTTATTTAAATTAACTTCTATTCATGCCTAGTTACATTATGACATGATTTACTACCCCTAAAATGTTCCTTAGAATCTATTGACTTCCTGCTTTTTCTCCTAGCTAAAATTCAACATATAATATATCCTTTCCCCCATATTTATAATATTGTTCTTTCTGTATGTGTAGAACTTATTGAAATATGTCATAAAAGCTGTGCTAAGATTCAAAATGACTTTCTACCTGTCCTCAGTGCCATCAGATACTTTAAAGTCTCTCTCTCTCTCTCTCTCTCTCTCTCTCTCTCTCTCTCTCTCTCTCTCTCTCT
>NC_034598.1:72887585-72894329 GCF_900095145.1 Mus pahari
TCTCTCTCTCTCTCTCTCTCTCTCTCTCTCTCTCTCTCTCTCTCTCTCTCTCTTCTTTCTCTTTCTCTCTCTCTCTCCCTGTATGAGAGACAAAGAGACAGAGAGGGAGAAAGAGAGAGATAACATTTCCAACATTTTCACAAAACTGTACCATATGATTTTTCATTACGTAAAGGCATTTAACACACTTTGAATATGACCTTGTCTTCTAATTTTCAGTGAATTCTAGTTTGGTATTCCTTCTTAATTTTGTTTTCCAAGAATAAAGCTGCTTTTGTACCATTGAATCATGTTCCCACAACTCAGATCTTGTTGTTTTTACTTGTGTGCTTCACCAACCTTTCCTTTTGTGTGCATGCTGAACCTCCTCTGTACTCTACCCTCCTTTCTTCAGCTTAAAAGGTTCACAGGGCTGCCATCGTGTAAAAGATTAAATTCATCTGCCTGTGTTCTTTCTCCAATTCCAGACCACTTCTTTTCTAAAGACTGTCTCACAAGGACAAATTCCTCTTTCAGCATCCATCCCCTTAATCAGTTGTAACATGATCTTGACCACATTCTTGAAAGTAATTCTTCAGTCAGCAGGTAACTTACCTATCAGCCTACCTGAAACTTCCTTTCAGTCTACACCCTAATTGTGTCTGAACAGTTGGCCCATTCAGGGTCCTTTCTGTGTGAGTTCTATTCTTTCTTGGCCTTTCAGATCTTGGAGTGTCTATTTTTTCTTCCCATAAGGAGCCCATTACTCTACACTGCTGACTTCACATTGTCCTGGGTGGATTTTTCTTGCTGAGCCAAGTGATGATCTCATCCATATCCATAACTGAAAACCTAATCCTCTCTGGTCATTTCTGCTCACTGAAAAGATTTCTAAATTATAGATTAGCTCTGCTCCTGAATCCATTTGTTAAGTAAAGCTGGGGTTTTCATCTTATTGCTGTTTTAAGGCAAAGTTTCACGAAATAGTCAACAGTGGCTTGGAACTCCCGATCTGCCTCTGCTTTCAGACTGCGGAGAAAGAGGCCTGTAGGATAAAGCATTTCTCTAACCTTCCTAAAGGATTGAACAGCCCAAGTTTAAAGTCACTGTCCTATAGATTTTCTTAATTACAGCAATTGATTTTTAATTTAGAGAGCATCTAAATATCAGCAAATCAAAAACAATTATGTTCTTGACTTTCAGTTCAAATTATTTTAAAATTTTAAATTCATTCTTGTCTTTTCATCCTGTTTTCTTTCATGTAGCATTGTTGAGCATCCTAGCTGTGTTTTCTTCTCTAATCTCGGGGGTATCTAGACTCAAACATCTCATTTCTTCCTGTCTAGCTTTTGCAACATCATTTAAGCTTCTTAGATCTTTGGCTCATGCATTCATTTTCATATTACTTCATATTCATCTCCCCCCCTAAGTATAACTTTCCAACTCCCTCCAGGTCCAAAATAAATCTTTGATGTAAGGTGCTTAGTTTAATAATTGGCATTATCAAGGGTAATGCACTTCTTCATTAGCCTCAGCTTGTTTTCATCTGCAAAGTTGAGATGATGCTATCTTTTTATCTCAAATGTGTGAATTAAATTTGAAATAAGATAATGATTACAGGGCCTTGAAGCAAATAATATTAAAATTCTTCCCCTAATTAATGTTCCTTTCCATATATGCCCATTCTCTTAAATTTTCTGTCTTGTTGTTTTTCATCATTATAGATAAATACTTTGCCTCTTGAATAAGTTCTGAAAGAAAGCACTCCTATTTTGAATCATGTTTCCTTTGTATCTGTCATGGTCCCTACTGTTTGTTGTAGGAGCCATCATATGTTTACTGAAATGATCTTTCTGAGGAAATAAATTTGAACTCACTTTATTGAAGGACAAAGTCTTTCAGGTAAAATCATGAACAGTTTCTCTGAAGATACTGAATTGTGGCTGAAGAAAACTTTTGATAATTAAAATGAAAGAGCAAGACTTCATATGAATCGATTATTAGAACGCTTGCCTATTGTGTACGAAGTTTGATGCCATCGCCAGCATTGTATATATTGAACAGAGAAGGACATGCCTTCAGTACTATCCTCAGGAGTACAGTAAGTTCAGGGTTAGGCTTGACTGCATAGTAAATTCTAGACTGCCTTGGGCTATGTGAGACTCTGGCTCAAAAATAAGTAAGGAGAGAACAGTGAACACCACGTCTCCTAGAGTTAGTGATCAGAGGTGAAGTATTGGCTTACAATACTTGAGGCCTAGGTTCAAGCACTTCCAAAGAGGGAAAGAAATGGTAAGTCTGACTTGTAATCTAAATCCATGTATAGTTCAAAGACAGAATGTTACTATGGAGAGAAAAAAAATTGTCTTCTCTGTCCACAATGTTTATCTTCTAGAACTTTCCAATGTGCTCAGAATATGGGCAAGGAGCCGCTCTGATGTACTTTTACTTTAACTATATTTCTTATGCATCTTGGTTGACTGAGATCATATATAGAATCATTTTGATGTAGAGCCTCATATTATTAAACATATGAAGTGATATTACATAATTAGAGATGGAAATGTGGCTCAATGAAGAGTCTGTGCCTAGCAGAAGGCTCCGCTTGGAGTCCCAACACTACAAACAAACAAACAAACAAACACACCAGTAATAAAGTGGGATCATCTCGGTATATACTGTAAATATTTATACAAGTTTTTCTTCCTAGATGTAGAGGATTCAATTTATTCTTATTATTTCACCCCCAGGGTTTATATTTGTTTTACCACCATTAAAGTTATAGTTCAGATGTGATATATTGAACACATATACATATACTACAATACTACTGGAGAAAAGACTCAAACTTCTTTGGAATGTATAATCACAGAGAAGTGTACAGAATAAACACTGTCTAGTCCAATATTCCCGGTTCTATTTAGCAAGGCATCATTTACTACATATTTTCACAGGACACCATTGCATGCATATTATTATGGTAGAAACTTCACTACTGGTTCACATAGAGTCAATCTACCGTAAATAAACTAAGCATCATGGTTTTCTTTATTTTAATGACCCCAGCCAGGGGTTTATGTGTTAAGCTTGAGTGAGCAGTGAACCAGTATAACCTTCAGTCCAGTTGAAGTTGAATAATTTGCTGAAGTGTATTTATTAAGTGTGGTCTTACATGACACATTATGCAGCTGGTAGAATACAACTGCACAGCACAAAACATCCCATATTGTTAGAAAAATGAGAAATGTAGAGGATATTCATCCAGCACCATGGCTGCTCTGGAAAAGGATCACATGCAAAGATCTTACAGGTGTGATCCAGCTGGGATACAGATATACCTTTAATCCCAGGAGACAGAGGCAAGTCAATCTCTGGTTCAAGGCCACCCTGATATAGAGCAAATTTCAGATAACGAAAAGCTTAGGTCCAGGTATGGTGGTGTGTGCCTTTCATCCCAGCACTCAAGAGACAGCTGTATCCATATATTTGAGTTCTAGTATGTCAGTTGAGTTCAAATCAGTTCAGTGAAGTTCAGAATTAAAGAGTTGGGAGTCAGTGTGGTTGAGGGCAAATCCAGCTTAGTTCAGTCAGTTGAGACAGTTGAGTTCAGTGAGTCAGTACCACAGAATTGAGTTTGGGAAGTTCAATGCAGGTCAGCAGAGGCAGTTGAAGCCAGAGAATAAGAAGGAACTAGAAGAATAGTACAGATTGCTAGTTAGCTTGATGTCAAGCAGAGCAAAAAAGTCAGAAGCTGAGAGAAGTCCGTTTGAATCAGTGAGCTGGAGAAGAGTTTGAATCAAAACAGCTGAGTCTATACCAGCCAGTAAGAATTTAGAAAGAGCTAGAAAGGGTGAGCTTATTCAGCAGTAAGCCCCATTAATGACAATTACTTCAGGCGAATACAATGTTACATTTCCACAGAAAACTCATAATTTATTTCTAGAATCTTACAACAAAGTTTGTAGGTCATATTGATCATAGTCATTTCAGATTTGAACTATTTTTGATCATTACGGGATGACAGGGGATCTATTGTTCAGATGAAGAAGCAGGTTCACCATACATATAAAGTATTTGTCCTGCAGTCTACCGTCTGTTGAAAGCCTGAGCTACATGAATTGATGCTTCGCTATTATATCCTGTGAGGTGAGGGCTAGTTATATTCAGATGCTGCAGGATGTTCTAATATACAAGTAAGAGCAGTGGGTTAAATAAGCAATGGATGCCCATAGCCGATATGTAGTTGATATCCAAACTTTCTATTAGTCACACATTCCTCCTGGTATCATTTAATAAGTATTCATAACTCCCTTACCTTACTTGTCTGGCAATGAGATACCTGATATTCAGGCTTATCATCTTCCTCACCCATCCCTAAAGTTGTACACGTTAACATTCAGACTAAAACCGGAGATGCCTTTGTTGTAATTATAGTTCAACAGCTCTTAATTATTTCTGATGACGAGTTACCGGAATAGCTTGAAAAAACAAATTTGTTCAGAGATGTGTTACCTTGCATGAACTATTCCATACTGTCCCTTGGGGATGGTGGGAAGGATAGAGTAAGAGAAACAAACAGGGTGACTCTACACAATGACTCATACTCCAGAGGCAGCTTCCTTGAGGGCCTCTGAAATGAAGGTCCCGTATCACAAACCTCTAAAACATGAAGGAACTGCTAAATGTAAGAGCCTCTGGCTACAAATGTTTGATGATCCAGTGAATGGGAGATAATTTATTTAATGTGTTTCTAGACGTGAAATATTTCATTTTAGTCTCTTCATGATGCCTGGAATCAATAAAGCAACAAAGAGTTATAGCGTGATATCTTCCTGAAGAAGCCACACATTTAAAATAGAGACATTTCTGTCAAGTGTTTCAATGTTATGAAAAGACAAGAGGGAAGCATTTTCAATGCTCTGTAAGCTTGCTCATATATTTCATGTTCAGAAACCATTCCTTTTATAATTCTTTAGATTTAATTAATGATTTTTCTGTGGTAGATATGCCATTTACTTAGAAGATACATGTATCTTAATGGTGGAGCTGGTTGTCAAGTGAGTGACCTTAATAGAGCCTAATCAATATTTATTAAATACTTTTTTACTAATTTGCATCTTTCTAGTTGAATACAGAAATGTTAAGTTAAGCAGTATACTGCACATATGCACTTATTTTTTTCTGTGGATAATGGTGAGAATTATGGAAGATAGGATCAAATTCAAGTTTTATTTTAGGGCTATGTGATTTCATACACATTCTATTTTATCTGTACTCCATGGAAGACTTAGACCACAACTAATGTATAAGAATAACCATAAGGGTTTCAGCTTAAGGTTAGGTTTAGAGTAAGTATTTATAATGCAGTTTGATACAATGTCCACTTAGCAAAATGATTGTAGTAAGTTGCTTCTAGAAACTGTAATTTCCTTAACTGTTGACCATGTTTATGGTCCCGTGCTTGATTGTGGCAAAGGCCACAATTCCAGTCACAAAGTAGTTAGTTAAAGCCATAGCCATCTCACCACTATTGCACTGCTGTTAATATCTGGCCAAGAATGCTGTGATGGAGTTCATGGGGTTCACAGCTATTTAGCACCATCAATGTCATTTGCTCCCAGCAAATCACATAGCACTTTATGATAGCATGAGTCCTAGATACATTAAGATAAAATAGTGTAAGGGATCTACTTTCCTAGAAATGACATGGAGAAAAAGAAAAATGAACACTTTATTGGGAAACAGAGTTCCAAATTTCAATAATAATTCTAGGATATATTTCTAAAACATAAACTGTGCGGGAATCTCGGTTCTCTATCACTTAACTATGTTGGAGTAGATGGATTCTTTAATTTTCCTGAGACTCAACTGGTAAGAGAAAATGATAAAGGATGGGTTACATTTTGTGAAACTCACAAATGTCAAAGATTAAAGAATGATTCCTATGAATATTAAACGTCGAATGAGGGCGGCAAGGAGAATCTGAGGAGCCGATGTTAGATGACTCATATCCAACAAAAAGTTATAAAAAAAAGTTCATGGCTAACTCAACCAAAATGTTTGTAAAAGGACAGTGATTTGCTATGAACACACTTGTTGACAACACTGTTCTGATTGTCTGGGGTAACTGTAACTGAATCTTTTTTTTTCCCCTTCCTTGACTTGTATATTCTTGTGCAAATCATCAAGAAAAATCCCCTGCCATTATGTTTAAGAACTCATTACTCAGCATGCAGAGAGCATATACTCTTCAAGCCTCATTTAATTTGTATCTTCAAGGAATGATGACTACTAAGCTGGGCCTCTAATTATGAACTTAGTATAGCAGGGTGAAGCATAACACAGTGACCACCCATGAGCCTAGCTAATGGTTGTGTTAAGTACAATAAGGTGGAGACAGACTTACAAAGCCAGTTTTGGCTGTGCTACCATTGTAACAGGGGCCTGTAAAAGAAAAGTGCCACATTTGTCTTTTTCAAATGACACTTCACAGAAGCAAGGCTTGGAGAGCTGCACTCATACTGCACATCCTAATCCTAATCCAATATGTGATACATCAATTTCATATCTTTTTATATATAGGTACAGAGTCAAAATTTAGAGGTAAGATGAAAGGATGGACTATCCAGAGACTACCCCATTCGGGAGTCCATCCCATCATCAGCCACGAAACCTAGATACTAATGCTCATGCCAGCAAGATTCTGCTGAAGGGACCCTGATATTGCGGACTCTTGTGAGGTTATGCCAGTGCCTGGCAAACACA
>NC_034598.1:72894639-72899159 GCF_900095145.1 Mus pahari
AAAAAAAAAAAGAAAGGTGATGTGCTTGAGAGGGGAGCTTTGTAGTATTTTTAACCATATAAGTTATGATGTTCTACAGAAAAGCATGCAGTATTCTTTCCACTATTGTTAAATTTGGCATAAATGTGCATCTATGCATAGAAAAATGTACCTGAATTTAACTGTAAATACATTTCAATGCAGAATAGAATTTTATAACCACTAACTGAGATTTGGGCAGTCAGTATTCAGGCTTACAGCCAACCAGAAACTACAAATTGCTAAGAGCTCTCCAGTTAGGCAAATATTATGCTATAAGTAATAAGAGTATTTCTGTACGTTACTTCCTTTATCTGTAAACACTTAACTACTCAGGTTACTGGTGAGAGGTAAGATTCTTAACATTTCCTTATCCAGGGTATTGCTATTTACTCTTGAAATATCTAAATATATCTGCTGAGTTTATTTACATATTTTTATTTTACCCCTGAGTGTGATATTTTCTTATGAGTGTTATTTTTATCTACTTTTCCTCCCATTTGTTGATTGCCAAAGTAAGCCTTGGCAACTGGAACAATAGGATAAAGTTCAGACCTGTTTTCTGTAAAACTCTACCATATTGAAAATGTCAGCACTTAAGTACAAAAGTGTAATCACACAAATTACTCCATCTCCAGCCCAGCTGAAATAGCATTAGAGTTGGTGATGGAATGCCTGTGATAACTCTCTGTGGATGCTCTGAAACTTTACACAAGGTCTGAGTTTATATTCAGGCTGGCCTTGAACACAGTATAACTGGTCTGGACTTCTGAGTCCTCCTGCTGTAGTCTCCCAAATGCTGACATTTATGTAGAGCTGTTCTCAGATCTCACTTCCTTCTTGCTTCCCTTGCTTCTTCCTTCCTGCATTCCTTCATTTTTCCTTACCCCTCCCTCATTCCTTCCTTCCTTTCCTCTTTTTTCCCACCTCCTCCTTTATTTATTTATTTATTTATTTATTTATTTATTTAATGTAGACACTGTCTCATTATGTATCCTTGGCTGGCCTCCAATCACTCTGTAGATTATGCTGACCTAAAATTCATAGAGATATGTCTGCCTGTTTCCCAAGTGAGAGTGTGAGAGTTCTGGGATTAAGGGTATTATCTACATGCTTCACTACTTGATATATATATAAATAAGAAACTAGAAGAAAGAGGAGGAGCAGAAGAAGGAGGAGGGAGAGGAAGAAGTGGAAGAAGGAAAGATGGATGGAAGGAAGGAAGGAAGGAAGGAAGGAAGGAGGGAAAGAAGGAGGGAAAGAAGGAAAATAAGCAAGAATTAATTAAGGCCTAAGAACAGTTGTACAGAAATGTCAGCATTTGGGAGTTTTTGTGTTTTTGTGTTGTGTTTCTTGAAAGCTATTATAAATCTGTATATAATAAAGGAACATTCTGCTCCAGAGTTTCTGATCCACCAATATTACTTCATTCCCCTTAGCTTCTTTCCTAACTCTTATTTGTCCAGTTGTAAACAGTCTTCTTCCTTTGGAGATTATAGTGAGTAAATCACATTTGCATTCTTGAAGTAAAGATGAGATTCTATGGGATATTAACATACTATACAAACCCCAATGGAGAAAATATTCAATTCAAATGTGAGACCTGAGAATTGTTTGATAATTCCTCTGAAGAAATCACCTGCTTAACATTTCCTCAAGAGACTAATACTCCATATTGCAAGATTACTGTTTCATTTCGGATGGTTTTTTTATTCCTGCTTCCCTTTGTTAAAATTCTGATCACTTATTCTACTGTTCATTCCTAACTGCTCTTTTATATAAAGAAAAGAGTCTTTTAACCCTGCAACATGTCTGGTCTCAGCAGCTCTCTGGAACCATAAAGGTATGTTCCATAACTTCATTCCTCATGTATCCTACAGGAAGCCATGGTCAACACTATGTGAACAACAGTTCTGAGTTGGGCTGCTCGCAGGAGGCAGATTATGACTCCCTGGAACCATTTTTTTTGCAGCAGGTTTTGTTTGTTGCACCTTTCTAGGGTCAGACACTTCTTAGGCATTTTCTTTCCAAAAGGAGAAAAACTTAGCTGGGTAAAGTCTTGCCCTGAGGGCACCCTTCCCATTATTTTAGTAAACTTCAGGCTTTTCTCTTTAATCTCTTTAATCTTCTTAATCTTTTCTTTTTCACTTCATACTATTTTGTATTTCTTTCTGCCTCATTTGTCCTTTTCCATTATAGAGCTGCATAAGAGTACTTACTGATAGCCATGGAAAAGTCAATATTGGGCTGTTTTGAACTCTACTCTGCCAAAATTATTAGTCCATGACTTTTAAATTTATCTACAGGCAAAAACTAAGGATAAAGTAATAAAACCAGCCACATCCCTTGCTAAAATATGGGAAGAAAAGTCTCTACACGCCATGGTTAGTTTTGTTCCATCTGAAACCTCTTAAGGACCCTATAGCTCTCAGAACTACTGTGTTCCAGCTCCTACCAGGCAGGCACACCAATCTCCCCATAGTGCATTCACTTAGCTTTCGAATCCAAAGTTGTAAAGTCATCCATATTCCTCTAAAAGCCAGCATGATATGGTCTGTTACAGCTATAACATACTTTCAGGGACCAAATTCTGTCATAGTTACTTTATTATTGCTGGGACAAAACATCTTGATCATGAAAACTTATAGAAAAGGTATGTAAGCTTATAGTACTAGAAAGAGAGTAGAGTCTATCAACATCATGGCAAGGAAGCATGGCAGCAGGGAACTATGGCAACTGCAAAACTGAAGATTTGGTATCTGGAGATACAGCAAGCTGAGGACTCCTATCTTGCACTTTAAACAGAAGGCATAAAAGATTGAACTGGGAATGAAATGTGTATTTTAAATCTCAAAGACTGCCCACAGTGACATTCTTCCTCTAGCAAGGTCATACATACTAAACAGTCCTAAGTGTGCTAACAGTTGAAGAACAAGTACTGAAATTCCTGAGACTCTGGGGTATGTCTCATTCAAACAACCAAAAATAACAAATGTTTGGTATATGTTATTTTTAGCCCATATTTGATATGAATCTGTATGCCTTTTTAAACAAAACCTGTTTTAAGCATTATGTAAAATAGATTGCACTTAATTGGAGCCAAGAAAACCATCATTTTTGGAGAGGTTATATACATTTTCAATATGTAATGTCCAATGGAATATTAAATGGAGATCATAGAGTATATAAAATTCATATCCACCACTTATATGACAGAAGAAATTCATCCAAAGATATAGCCTACTCTATTATTTTTGCTTTGAACTAAACACTGTATCAGGAGAAGAAATATTAAGTTTCTGTTTCCTGTCCAACTTTGGCTTAGGACTTTAGAGACTTTTGTGTTTTTCCTAGTTAATGAGTTCTCAGTTACCCTGGTGATGTTGGCTTTCCACATTCCTTTACTACAGCTTGGTGAAGCCTTTAGTTACCAGCTCTGCCAAAATTAACAAACCACACTTTTAATACTCTGGCTTTAGAATGATTTGGACAGTGTTTCAACCACAAAAAGTTAACGTTTCAATCCAGACCCCCACATTCAAATTCTCCAAGGTGAAATCTAGGAATCCATGGTTTTAACAGGCACTCTTTGTCAGTGTGTTGTGGAAACAGCTTTGGGAATGATCTCAGACAGACTCATGACTCTGGATGACCTAGAAATTTAATCATAGAGCCCTGTCCTCCACAGTCTGCCCTATTTTTGATTTATAAATTGCAGTTATGATGAATGGTAGCTCCTTCCAAAGTCACATTGTGATTCCTCACGAATTTTATTGTTTATACATTTATTATCTTTGGAAAGATAACTGAATTTATTATGAGCAGATTGTAGATAGGAATTGTGTAGTTCTGTTAGTCTTCAAATTTATTCTACAAAAGAAGTTGTAATTTTTTTTTCGTGAAAGATCTATACTATACTCACAACACTGGGAATAAATTAGTCATCCCATGTTCTGTATGTGCACCCTAAAGGAGAATGACTCATGGCAAGCTCACATATGTAAAGGGTGATGGTCACAAAACTCTCCAAAGACCTTTCAGTTCTGAAAGTTATAAAGTTCCCTTGCTTTCTTATACAAAGTACAATAAATTGTACTCAAAATGGAAACAAAATAACTTTAAAATTAAGATTGAAATGAATAATCTTCTACCTGAAGATATATGCATATAAGTACCAATTCTCACGTGTTGTAAACAGTAATAAAAAGATGTTCATTACCTATATCATGGACAACTACATTTCATCCACGGGTAAAAATAGGTTTAAGTATTACTTCACTGAAAAGAGTCATTAGAATGTGTCATAAATTCTGGTAACTGTTAGCCCTCCAATTTGCATCACTTTTAATGACATAGCGGACAATATCCACTACTAGTATTTCTTGACTGGTTGACAATAGAAAGATTACAAAAAAAAAAAAAAAAAAAGAAAAAAAAAGAAAAAGGAATCATGTCTTCACCTTCATTTCCAGAGTGTGTTTGTATGTTAAGGAAACATATGA
>NC_034598.1:72900629-72907958 GCF_900095145.1 Mus pahari
AAGACCAAAGTGTGGATATTTTGTTCCTTCTTAGAATGGGGAACAAAATACCCATGGAAGGAGTTTCAGAGACAAAGTTTGGAGCTGAGACTAAAGAATTGATCATCCAGAGACTACACTTCCTGGTGATCCATCCCATATACAACCACCAAACCCAGACACTATTGCATATGCCAGAAAGATTTTGCTTATAGGACCCTGACATAGCTCTCTCTTGTGAGTCTATGACAATGCCTGGCAAATACAGAAGTGGGTGCTCATAGTCATCTATTGGATGGAACACAGGGCCCCTAATAAAAGAGCTAGAGAAAGTACCCAAGGAGCTAAAGGGGTCTGCAACCCTATACGAGGATCAACAATATGAACTAACCAGTAACCCCCAGAGCTGTGTCTCTAGTTGCATATGTAGCAGAGGATGGCCTAGGTGGCCATCAATGGGAGGAGAGGCCCTTGGTCATGCGAAGATCATATGCCTCCGTATAGGGGAATGCCAAGTCCAGGAAGTGGGAGTTGGTGGGTTGGGGAGTAGGGTGAGGGGAGGGTATAGGGGATTTTGGGGATAGCATTTGAAATGTAAATGAAGAAAATATCTAATAAAAAATAAAAATTTAACTTATCTGTGGATTGGATCACAAAAAAAAATGAATTCAGCCTGAATTTAAAATAAAAAGATTCTCACTGTTCTTTATGTATTGTCACATAGGCAAAGAAAGTTGTATAAATGTACTCCTAGGTGCTTGACTAGAAAGTATATACTAACTTCTAATAAAGTTTTTATAACATTATAGAATAAAGTAGCAAATATTCTTTTGACTTAGTGATGAACTATTTAAATAGTCAAAAAATGAATTATTTGGGGAGAGCAGCAGCAGAATAAATTCTTATAGAAAAAAGCCAATAAGGTCTTGAAAAGTCTTACATGAAATATCTTCACTTTAAATGAAGGAAGTCATGCATAAATCAGCATACAAGTTTGGGCAGACTTCTATAACAAATTGGAACAAGTAGATGTGAGGCCTGTTCAAAAGTTTTCTTAGATATTATTTGCTACACATTTGTTTTGTCAAGAAATACTAACCAATCTTTAAATAAATTGTATGAACTACCTTAATCATATAATTCTAAATGGCATGTTATTTGTTTTAAATAGAACTACTTAAGTAAAGAAATTACCATAGACAGGATACAATAGTATTTTTTATTTTTCTGGAGCAGTTATAACTTGAAGAAATGATACTTTATATTCATCACATGAAGTTTATCAAACCAGTAAGGCAGCATGAAAAGAAATAGTTCGATGTTATTTTAAAAACTACCTCAGGGTTAAAATGTATTCTTCTGTCACTAGAAAAATATGGTTTAATTAGAACAATAACTATAATCTGAAAATTTATAAAATGAAGCCACAGATTCATATTTTGTCATATACAGTAGAGGTTTAAATAAATACAAAAATAAAAATTTAATGTTAGAAAAGCTTTGATGTACTAATAAAACATCATAACTTCACAATTAAGAAGAAAAGTGGTACAGGTATTAATTTAGATATTTAAAAGATCTTGTGTATCTACCACTTCAACCTCAAAATTACAAAATATTTTTCTTACATATACACAATGCTTAGATATTATAATGATGCTGTTAAATTAAAAGGCATTTGAGTTGTTTCAAGTCAGAAACTCTGTTAATTGAAAAAAAATAAGAATGCTTTTCCAGACTTGAACTTTATGCAATATAAAATGTGTGTGTTTGTGTTTGTGTTTGTGTGTGTGTGTGTGTGTGTGTGTATGTGTGTGTGTACTAAAATACCACATATTGCCCCCAGTAAAGTACACTTTTTGAGGTTAATTAAAAATATATATCATATTGATAAAATTCTTAGAAATGTAAAGATCTAGTATTCACTCCCTAAATTTATAAGTAGAATTCCTGCTAATATTTTTAAGTCTGATGGTGTGCATGATTATCTAAAAATTGCAATATATATATATATATATATATATATATATATATATATAACAAATTTCACAAAATATGTTAAAACCCTTTACAGTTCCATAGTTCAATTCACAAATAGAACAGGAGGCTAAGTTGGTAATAACCAATCAAGTTAGAAAGGCAGATAATTACACAGTAAGATAAAATTCTACTGAGTGAGTGGAGTTAGATGAATATATAAATGCAGGAAGCATTTATATATTGCTTGCATATGAGCATGTATATGAGAAGCACAGGAGAAGTTCATCTAGGGTATTTGTAAGTTCAGAGATAAAAGATTAGAACTGCCTAGATAGAACAAAGTTGTCTGAAAGAAAAGAGCACTTGTAAGCATGCTGGATGTAGTTACTGGGCGTGTTGGCACAGGCTTTTAATACCTGTAATCAGGAGGCAGAGCTCTGCAGGCAGAGAGGTTCCAAGACAGCCAGCGCTACACAGGTAAAGCCTGTCTTCTAAAACAAAACAAATCCAAAAACAAAAACAACAAAAAGAAAGAAAGAAAGTAGGCATCACTTCAGCATGTAGTCAGAGGAGAGGGAAACCGGCCTCCGGAGCAGAAGTATGCGCAGACATCAGTCTTGCTCTCAAAAACTAGTCCTGGGAAAAAATAAACATCGTCAACTATAGCTGGCTTTTCCTAACTGCACATGACCATTTCATGATTAATCCGCCAGGCTACTTAAGGGCTTGTAATTCACTAAGTTTCTAAAGATAATTAAAGCATTAAACCTGCAGGTCCTGTATTTATAAGCTTAACCATCAATTTAACAATAAATAGAGTAGTATTCATGAGAGCCCTCATTATTTCTATGTGTATAAATACGCTCATACTTAACCATATTAGAACCTACCATGGAAACTAATTGCCATGTGTTTCAATGTAATGAGCGAGGGCACAGATACATTTTAATAATTAAGGAAAAAATGTAACCTCTACAATGAGTTTAAGAAGATTGCATTCTTGACAGAAGTTTTTAACACTCTTTACAGGAAAATGCAGAACTGCACCTAAGTCTTCTAAGTAACTGTGTGAGAGCAGAAGTTTAATTCAAAAGTTTCCAAAGCGAAACTCTGTATCTAATTCTTACCACAACTCTTTAAGAAGCTAGATTAAAGTGGTCAAGTTGATAGTAAGATATGCAGTACTTGTTTTTTACTAAACATACAATCGAAAGACATAGCTTTCATGAAAAAAAAGGACAGATGACTCATCATTTATGATAATAGTATGAATTTAATCTCTTTTAGAAACAATAAATTTGTCAACAATTTAGCATGCATTGTAGTGATCTAATTCTTACTGTATGGTCTTAAAATATTTTGGTTTTTAAAAAAGTGGTAACATGGGTATTTTCCAGATATTAAATGCTATAGAAATATAGGTGTCTTCCCAAAGATATATAAAGAAGGTAAAGGAGGAAGGGAGAAAGAACAGCTGGGAAGAGCAGTTAAAGATGTTAAATCTGGAATAAAGCTGGTAAAAAAATTCTTAAAAACGTCTAAGCTTTAAAAGGGAGAATAGTTAAAAGCTGTAACAATTTGTATAAAAAAAGAAACATTCTAGGAGTAATAGCTAATGTCTACATACTATAAGTACATCAAACAACATTTCTACTTCTTGTATCCTGACATGTGTGAAATGTGCCAACCAAAGAAAATTAGAGCATAACAATATTCAGTTAACAACAAAATGATGAAATGAATGTTTTTGGTTGTCGTGTCATGATGGTCGGTCTTACTTCAAGGAAGGGACAACAAGTTGGCAAATAGGAGGGGAAAGAAGAGAGGAGAGAGAGGAAATGTCTACCAGAGTCAAACAAAAACTTCATAATTATCAGTGAAGATAGAATCCAAACAAGCCACTCAGCTTCTTGAGTTTCCCTTACGTGCTTGGGGCGCCTTGAAAGTACTTGGTTATTTAAGTACCTGGGAATCCCTCTGACAGATGGGTTATAGTGTCTGAGAATAAATATTCAGTTCTACTCTGCATATTCCCCCAAAAAGAGAATACTGATATGTCCATACAAATGGCCATACATTTCACCTCAATACTTATACAGTCAAGGCATAAGTAAAACTTTGATTTCTTCGGTAGCCTACACTATGACTCCCAAAATAATGGACTAGCAACCAGCCTTGGTTTGATTAGAGGATCTAATGAGCACAGGCATAGCTCATGATCCTGTTAGAATTGCTCAGGAAAAAGAAAAAAAGAAAAAAGAAAGAAAGAAAGAAAGAAAGAAAGAAAGAAAGAAAGAAAGAAAGAAAGAAAGAAAGAAAGAAGGAAGGAAGGAAGTTGAAAGAAAGAAAGAAAGAAAGAAAGAAAGAAAGAAAGAAAGAAAGAAAGAAAGAAAGAAAAGCTGAATGTGTATAGCACTTGGCTTTGTCTCATCTGCATCCAAAGTAATCCACTGTCAGGAATTATACATGTCTCAACAGCTTCCTGTCCCTACATTTAAACAGACAGCAGTCAGCAAGAGACTCACACAGTAAGTACATTTTGCACTCTGATTATTAAAAAAACAAAACAAAAGATTTGAATTAATCCACGCATGATGTATATGACATAGGAACATCCCTGCACTTTTCAGACTTAGACATTCTAATGATAAAATGTCAAAACTGAGAAACATATTGATTTTACTTGATGCTTGCAGTATGAATATGATGAACAACGTTGAGGACTATTTTTACGTTCATATCATTCATGCCTCATAGAAGCTATGGGGGGAAATCATCAAGCAATTCTCATTACATTGTGTCCGCCTTATGTAATAAAGCTAGATTTACTGCATTCCTAATCCGCACTCTTTCACTTGAACCTATCATAAATTTGGAAATACTACATTGAAAACAAGCAGTGGTGGCCACTAGTTTTTATTAACTACTGAATACTTTATCATGGTTTACACTTTGACAACATTATATATGGAATAAATTCGTTGTTAAACCACACAAAACAACATTAAAGGTTAGCCATCGGAGTTAAGTTGCCAGCAGGAGCACATCTCCCAGAGTCGTTTCAGAGTCCTGACTGTGGTTTGAACTGATGCCAGTGTCTGAATCGGTGTCATTTGTATACGTGTTAAACATCCTTTGAGTTAATGGAGGGGTCTCCCCATTGCTGGTGGGAGCCTCAGCTTCCTTTCCTCTGTTTTCTTTTCCCTGACATCCATCTTTGTTACTAATGTGAAGTGAGCTGAACTCCTTGGCTAGGAGTTCGTATTCCCTTGCTTTCATCTGAAGCAGTGAGTCACTGTATTTAATCTCTCTCTGGATGCCACTCAAGTGAGAGTGGATTTTCAAACCAGCTTTCATACTTGTCTCCAAATCGCACTTAATGCTTTCCAAATCCGAGTTTTCCAGCTCACAGGCAGCTGCCCCTTCCGTGTCTTCAATCCCATCAATGCCTGCGCCCTTCACCTCTCTCTCAATCTCAGCAGAGAGCTTATCGATGAGCGCTCTGTAGTATTGCAGCTGTTCCTCCAGCTGCGCCATCCCCTCACTCTCATTCAGGTCCTCTAGAGTCTGGTTGATCTCAGCTTGAATGTCTAGCTTCTGCTCTTCATCACTTAACCTAGGCATTAAATAGGCCTCGTGAACGTAATTAGCCCCATCATTCCCTACTCGGTCCAAGTGGATCTTAGCTTCACATTTTTCAATTTCCATATCTAACTCTTTCATTCTTTGCACTTGCTGGTGAATCGTGTGGTCCTGAGAAATAATCAGATGAACTAAACACTCCATATTGTCTCGATCATGAGAACTTGTGTCCTGCCTAATTTTGGCAAGTTTCCGGAAGGTTTTCCTGACGATTCGTTTCTGTTTATCTGGTGGTAAAGTTTTCATGTAATTCGCGGGGCTGAGCTCCCATGGCTTTTCATTATTTTGCACTAGTTTGGTTTCAGCTGTCCGCCACAGTGGAACTGGGAGGAAGGCATCCGTTTTAACCAAAACAAACTGCATGTTGGGCTGTTCGTCTCCCCAAGCTTTCCACAACTTCAGGATCCTGGTCAGGGGAGGAAGGGCTCGCTCTGAGCCCCTCCACTTTTCTACGATGCAGTAGTCACTGGCCTTGCCCAACAGAAATCGCTTTTCTCCAAATGTAGCTTCATGTTCCTCAAGTAGAGCCTGGATAACGTCGACGGAGGTGGTGCGTTTAGTTAATCCGCAGACAATCTTCTCGTCCTGGCAAACCCAAACCACAATTTCCTTCTCTTCAGGATCCATGTCTTTGGTTGGAGATCTAAAAAGAAAACAAAGAACATTTCTGTCATCGCCTGTGTAAACTCAGAAAGATGGGTTGGCATTAATGCCTCTTCTTGCCTCTACATACTCATTGGTTGTGCCTACAGAAGAACAGGCAGATGTGCTTCAGGATATGAATGCAAAAGCTTTCGATTTCTATTCCGTTTCCTTTTGTAGCTTGTCATGGAAGGGACACATTGTGACTAAATAATAATTGAAATGCTTTTCATTTACTATTTCAAAGTTAGTCTTGACATGTTCTCAGAACCGATGCACTGACAGTAATTACAGACAACATGTAAAGAAGATATAGGATGAGGTCTTCCCCTTCGAAGTCTAAAATCTAAAGGAAAAACATGGAAATATAGGGTGGAATGGTAACTTTAGGTATTACAGTTATAAAGTCAAGAATAGTTGACTCTACAATTCTATAGTCAAAGTGGCCATTCTTTCATTGAAGAAGTTCTTTTGCTACTTTGACTCTGTGCCAACCATGCTTGATCTTACTGCAGAAATAGCAGTAAACAAAGATGTTTACAGAGGAATAACAGAAATAGTATCAGGTTTTTACCTCACTGTGATAAAATACTCGACAGACTACTCAAGGGAGAAAGGATCAATCCAGTTTCAGGAGGTTCATTCCAGCTCTTGGGAAATCTAAATACTTGGAAAGAATACCATAGTAGGAAAGGGGGGGCATATCGAGTAGGGGGCATGGTAGACAGGAAGTAATAAGACAGCTTATACCATTGTAAACAGGAAACAAAACCTACCACTAATAGGAAGGAATCATGGCCCTAAGGACATGCCTTAAATGGCCAACTTTCTTTATCAGGGCCATCTCTCACTAATCTATACAATGTTGTTAGGAAAGGATGAAAAGATGATGCTTTGCAGCAATATTGTTTTAGACACAAAGATTTTATGAAATGATTCAATTTGGAATATACATGAACATAGACTTGATATCTTTCTTTCTTTCTTTCTTTCTTTCTTTTCTTTCTTTCTTTCTTTCTTTCTTTCTTTCTTTCTTTCTTTCTTTCTTTCTTTCTTTCTTTCTTTCTTTCTTTCTTTGCTATTGTG
>NC_034598.1:72909288-72912751 GCF_900095145.1 Mus pahari
TGTGTGTGTGTGTGTGTTTGTGTGTGTGTGTGTATCTCATCATAAAATAAGAATCATAAAAGATCAAACGCACTCTCTAGCAGAGAACTTAGAAAAATGAAATATTCAACTGTAGAATAGGTTGGGTTTTTTTTTGATCAGTCAAAATCTTTTATTTGTATTTATTTATGTATTTTTTAATGCATGTCTGCTGTGTCTGCATGAACACCTGTATGACAGAATAGGGCATCAGATCCCTTTATAGATGGGTTTGAGCCAACATGTGCTTGCTGGGAATTGAACTCAGGACCTCTGGAAGAACAGTCAGTGTTCTTAACCACTGAGCAATCTCACCAGTTCATGATCAGGTAAAATCTATATTGGATTTTGATAACTCTCTTACAAAATATTTTCACTTAGTAATTTGTGTTGAATAATATATCTTAAAAAGAAATGTGGCACTTTGACTATGTTTATAGTTCATTGGCTGATATATGCCATATTCAAAATGTGTTAGAATTTAGAACAACAGAAACATATAATTGGTGGAGAAAAGATACACAGTAATTTCTATAATAAAACCTGTATATTCTGAAAGAAACTGATTGATGACCATTTGTGTTATGACTCTACGTTATAAATTAGCTTTAAATGAGTCCATACCTTTATGTGTATTAACCACATACATGTAATACACAAAGTTACTCATATGTCTTTTAAACTTTGAAGTTAGGCATTGTTTACTTTGACTTTGATGATTTTAAAAGCAGTAACTCACCTAGCCTTTATATCTAATTCCAACTTATTTACATGTGATTTTCATGGAAAACATAAACTTTAGTCTTTGTTTTAACTACCACATTAACTGACAGTACAAATGGCTGTAATATTTAAATAAAAGGAATTCTCTGTTACTTTTTAAGTATTTGGAGCATTGGAAAAGTCTATTTGATATACACAATATTGGACTAACAAGATGGCTCCCATGGAAAAGAGCTTTAGACCAAGCCTGTTAACCTGAGTTTAATGTGTGGAGCAGTGGGCTATGTAGAGATGGCCTAGTCTCCAGTCGAGCTGAGGTTGTGAACCCGGGTGAAACCCAGTGGTGATAATTCCCACCTACATGGGATGGAAGGCATTCTCTTCTGGACCCCTGGCTCCTGTCGAAGTTACAGCCCCCCATAGTCACCACAGGAGAAGTGTGGCTTTTAGTCCCAAGCTTCTGACCTTCAGGCTAGCAACAACAAGATAACAGCCTACTATAAGAGGAGCTGCTTGGCCCCACCTCACTCTCTCTTCGCTCACTCTAACCTCTCTCTAGCCTTTCCTCTTTCTTTTTCTTTCCCCCTTCTCTCCTCTTGGCCCTTCTCTTTCCACATACTCTCTCTCCCCCTGCCTTTCTACAATAAAGCTTTAAAACCATAGACTATCTCTGTTCATCAAGGCCAATGTGCTTGGACAATGGGATAGTTTCTCCTAATGAGCCGTGCATAATCTCCCATCAGAAGGCCTTCTGTGGTCCAGCTACACACTAACAGACTAAGGACTCTCGCCTCTCTCCCTCTGCCCTCTCTCCTGTAACTCTGGGGTGAGGATGTCACCCGGGGCCCCTGGTATTGGGGGCTGCCCCTTGTCCACCCCCCGCTGAGTGGGGTCAGTAGCTTCACACAGCAGATGCCCACCTGAGGCCAAGTGGAAAGTGTCCAGCAGTCCTCCTGTGTCTGCCTGCCTAAAGCACAGGATCTCTGGTTGGAAGCGAGCTCTCTCCCTACCCTCTCTTCGCTTACACCCACCCTCCCACATTAATGATCTTTAGGATCCGCATGGTGGAAGTGCAGAGCTTACTCTTATAAATTGTTCTCTGACCTCCACATGCCTATAACTGCATATGTCCCTACCACATTCACACAAAATACACACCTACATACACACTAAACTATATATAATAATCATAAATTTATAATATACAACCTTGAAAATCATAACTAATATTAAGCATTTGAAATATTCTGTACGTTCTTCTCATACCTGATGTGTATTAGTTAATCTAGTTGTAATTAACTAATTTAGATATTTATATAAATCTCAATTTAAAAATAAATGAACAGACATGGTAATTTTACCACATTATAAGTTAGATGTTTTAGACATGTGAGATAAGTAAAAAAGCAAATAGGCTGCTGTTGTTAAACTTTAGGATGAAAATATAGCCTTCTGAGAGCAATATAATCAGCACCCACTACAGTTCACCTAGGAGGGTATCTCTCATTTGCAGCCATGGGGAAAGCACACAGTAATGAGTCACTTAAAGTATTAATTATGGATCTAAGCTAGAACAGTACTGGTCACTTTCTAGCTGCCTTGGGCAATTCTATTAGCTGTCAACACAGGTATATTAAAAACAACAACAACAGAAACCAACAAACAAAATCCTGAACCATTTCCTGCTTTCTTTTCTGGTTGGAAACCATCATTTGGGGTGATTAGCATTGGCTGCCAGTTGGTCTATGAGTTCTTCAGCCCTGTCTTAGAGATGTGAATGACACTGGAAGCAGAGAGCAGAGAATCCTTTTTATGAAGAGTCATAATGACATCTATTCCCTCAACCAACATTCCTAGAACTCTTCCACCAACAGAGGCATCTCCTACCTTGAAAGGATCAAGTTATTATACACTCTTTTCCCTACATCATATGGCTTCTAATTTTTAGCTTCAATAATGTTCATTATAGACAGTGAAGAAAAAGTTATTTATTTCATATTATATAAAAAACAATTGGGGGTTTTATTATAATCTCATAACCTTACTTTCTCCAAGACTTCATTTATATGATTCTTTCAAACATCAAGTCAATGCTATGTATTTTCTAGGATCTGCTATTTTAACTATTTGGGGGAAATTTTACAGTCATTATTCAAACAAAGTAATTTTTAAAACTTAATGCTATCTGACTGAACACATTTAAATGTAATGATCACTCAAGACTGAATTCAGGCAGTAAATATTTCACAACTTGTATGTGTTTTGTCATATTTAAAGGATATTTTATGGCTGGCTTAGGATTTTGAAAACTAGTTATTTTATGACACTTCCCTGGCTGACTGCTATTCACTCACTTAGCAAATATTTCAAATCACTGCTTCTATGGGAACTGTACATGATACAAAGACAGGAATGATTTACAAGACTGTCTCTGGCTTACAATGGGAACCAGGTGTTGGGTTAGAAAGAAAACACTAGTTAGTGACAGAATACAAAGTTTCTTAGTTTATTACATTTATTCAAATGCAGCACTGCTGTAGAATGATATTTAGTGTTTCATGAAATTAAAACAAATTAAAATTAAAACAGAGTAAAAAAAATGAAGACCCAAGCTGGTGAGATGGCTCAGTGGGTAAGAGCACCCGACTGCTCTTCCGAAGGTCCTGAGTTCAAATCCCAGCAACCACATGGTGGCTCATAACCATCTGTAACAAGATCTGAC
>NC_034598.1:72913291-72917179 GCF_900095145.1 Mus pahari
AGTGCTGGGATTAAAGGTGTGCGCCACCACGCCCAGCTCCAAGGCCATGTTTCTTAATCATTAGCTTATGCAGGAGTTCTGAACAAGCATACCAATATTTGCAAATGTACTATCTAGTGAAAGTCATGCTATCTTCAAACGTATACATATTAAAAGGTTGAATAACTGGGTTTGTTATGCAAAATAACGAATACTGGTTATCTACTGAATACAATTGTAGTGGTTGAGATTCATAACTAACATAGCAGGACACTGTTACCTGAAAATAAAAATGCCTTGTATGTAGTTTGTCTTTGTTCTGCCTTTTGCTGTTTTGGGAAGAGAATTCATTAGACTCTTTATTGCTGTGTCCAAATGCCTGAGAACACAGCTTAAGAGGGAAAATTTTTATTTGGCTCATGGTTTAAGAAACTCCAAGTCAGGTGGTTCCATCCTATCTTGGAACTTGAGGTAATGTTCTGTGGTGGCCTTAGTGTAGCAAAGATGCCCATCTCATGGTGGCCAAGAAACAGAGAGCAATAGGAAAGAACCAGGATTAACATCAAGCACATGCCCCACATGTCCATGGACTCTATCTGCTCCCTAGCATCATAGCCATAAACTCACAAAATAAGGCATCTGTGGATGAAATTAGACCCCTCATGATGCAATGAATTTCTAATGACTGGATCCACAAGTACATTTTGTAAGGCACTTCATACACAGCTAATAGGCTAGAGGCACATTAAAACTGGTTTTACTGTTTTTCTTTATTTAGAATGACTTCTATTCTAATAATTTACTACCAGTTGATGTTTGTATCCCAATAGCTTAGCAGTATTTATAAAAGGACTCACTCTTGATACAATTATATGATTCAATTTTGTTTGGTGTCCAGCATGCAATACTCTTCTTGTTCATTCCACCTTTATCAATTAATTAAATTTCTTCCTTCCTGTTGGAGATATTTGTATATATTTACTATTTACAAATTAAGGGAGTTACTTAACTCTCAAATATTTTATGGGTTTTGGTAATCATGAAGTTAAGAGATCATGCACGTTGAGCTTATAAATTATCGTTGATAGAACTGAGTCAAGATGATGGTAACTGCCTTTATTAACATCATGCATCTAGGAAATGGTCAATTGGAGTGTTACTCTCACTTCTAACTTTAGAACAGAGGCTGATAATAATATATTAAAATAAACTACAATAGCATTTATAATAACCCATCCAGAAGAATTTTGTGCTTACAAATATATCACGTTTCAACACTTCTTTTTAAATTAATTTTTTTTGGAATTCAATGCCTTATTGTGAATTTTTTGTAGTTTATTTGCTATAATTGAGATATTCACTTATTTTGATACTTTTAGACAAAGCAAAAGACAGTAGAAGCTTGATTCTATGCATTTTAACATATTATTATATTTGATATTAGATATAGAGGTTACTCACACTCTCTTATTATATTTTCTGAAATAATTGTGTCCACTTTTTCTTAAAGTAGTGTGCCTCAAAATATTTAGATGTTAATATTCAGAAAATCATTTAAAAATCAATAGTACATAGGATATTTCATTTAACTTTTTAATTGGTTTTCCTTCTGTAAAAAGCATTGAGGTTACTTTATCGAATTAATTGAAAACTAAAATGCAAAATCAAATAGCAGTTATTCTTAACTGTATCAAACAGGCACGTTTAAGTCAACAATAATTTTTATAATTCTCTGTAAGCTTCACTTTAACACTATATGATAAATATGTGACTCAGTTTTATTGCAGTGGTTATCACAATTATCAAATGCACAAAGCCCTTACTGTAAAAGATGAAATCTGAAAACAAACACTATGTGTAATAAAAATAAAATTATACTATCATTTTTATCTAATGAAGAGAATGGAATTATTATATGAAAAATTATGTTAAACTAACTGCAATGGTTCACAATCTTATTTTGTAAATATTTTAAACTTGTGACATAATGACCTGTCTCAATTAGTCAATATTCTTTATCTCACAAACTATATTTTAAAATTCATAAACTTAAGGTTTATATTAATATTAGCCAACATGTTTGTGATCTATTTATAACTTGACATTATTTGGTTGCATTAATACAGTGCATTCAACAGTCTTTTTAGAATAGCTTCATCAAAATATTTAGAAGTTTTATGTAACACATATATCATCACGTGATAATTACAGCCTTAATTATAGGCACTTTCTCAGATTCTCTCTGAAATAATAGTATATTATTGAGTAATAGATATTTTATGTGATATCTGTCATTAAATAGGAACATAAAATAAAAAAACATAAAATAACAGTAATTAAATTGAATGTCACAAATGTAATACAATTAAGATAAGTTGGCTTAGAAATTTAACATGCATATCATCAAATATTACACTGAATAACTACTGTGAACAAAACATGAAAAGGTAAATTAAGAACTTAGGTATTGAAGTTCTCAGATAAAACTAAGTGAAATGCTACCTATGGCATTACAATGCCAAATGAAGGCCCTCGGATTATATATTTACACAACAAGGAACATTAATGTTTAGTCAACCAAACGGACCGGATATTGAAGTTGGAGTATAGAATAATTAAAAAGTAGATCCCCTTAACAGAATATAGCCAACAGTAAACTTTAATCTGAATACATAAAACTTCCCAGTAAAACTATTGATTTCAGAACACACCTTACTTCAAAAAAAAAAATAAGATTTGGTAGAAATAAGTAATAATTATTTCATAGAGTATGCTTCTAAATCAGAAATTGCACTATGATATATTCCATAGATTATAATATTTGGAACTCTGAAAACATTTTTCTATAGAATCTGTGTAAAAGTTATTATTTCCCAGGATGAATGATATGAAGATAATTTAGCTATCATGCACAGAAGTGTTTGTTTGTTTGCTTTTGGTTTGTTTTTTTGTTACATGAACCTCTGGAGAACAAGCCTTTGTGCAAGAAAATCAGAGAATTTTTCAAGACATTATACAAATGACATTTGTGCTGTAAACTATGACAACCTTTACGAAAGTTAGCTGGGACGCATTAGGGGAACATGGAGCATCAGTCTTGACTGACTACTTAGAAGCCAGTCTCTATTTCTATAAAAATACTACTACCACCTATTTTTATGCTAAAGATTCTTGTGATGTTCTTCCACCTCTGCTCAGTTTACATCCCAGGACACATTGTCAATGTTTGCAGACACTTACACATCATTTGCCACAAGCTCTTGACATCTCCGGTGTAGTAGCACTTCTAGTTTACATTTCAGTGGTCATGCACTATTGATGTCCTCTCTGTAGAGGCTAGAAGCACAAATATCCTACAGTTTTTTAAAGGTTTCCTCACAGCAAGAAACCCTCTCATTTAAATGCCAACAATGGTGCTCTAAAAATGACAGCTTCTTCAGTTGTGACTCAAAGATTCCACCAGGGAAGGGGTCAAAAACCATCAGTACTCAAAGTTTTCTTTTTTTTTTTTTTAACTTATTTTATTAGATATTTTCTTCATTTACATTTCATATGCTATCACGAATGTCCCCTATACCCTCCCCCGCCCCTGCGCCCCTGCCCACCTACTCCCACTTCTTGGCCCTGGTATTTCCCTGTATGGGGCATATAAAGTTTGCAAGACCAAGGGGCATCTCTTCCCAACGATGGCTGACTAGGCAATCTTCTGCTATATATGCAGCTAGAGACACAGCTCTGGGGGTACTGATTAGTTCATATTTTTGTTTCACCTATAGGGTTGCAGACCCTTTCAGTTCCTTGGGTAATTTCTCTTGCTCCTCCATTGGGGACTCTGTGTTCTATCCTATAGATGACTATGGGCATCCACTTCTATATTTGCCAGGCATTGGCATAGCCTCACAGAGATAG
>NC_034598.1:72917190-72942267 GCF_900095145.1 Mus pahari
CTCTTGTATTCTGTTGCTGATGCTCACATTTATGGTTCCTGATTTCTTTCTTAGAGTTTCTATCTCCACAGTTGTCTCCCTTTGGGTTTTCTTAATTGTTTCTACTTCCTTTTGCAGATCCTTAATGGTTTTGTTCAATTCCATCCCCTGTTTGGTTGTGTTTTCCTTTAATTCTTTAAGGGATTTTTATCTTTCTTCTAGCTGTTTTGCAGTGTTATCCTATAATTCTTTAAGGGATTTTTGTGTTTCTTCTAGCTGGTTAGCAGTGTTATCCTGTAATTCTTTAAGGGATTTTTGTGTTTCTTCTAGCTGTTTAGCAGTGTTTTCCTGTAATTCTTTAAGGGATTTTTTTTTGTTTCTTCTACCTGTTTAGTAGTGTTTACCTGTAGTTCTTTAAGGACTTCTTCCTGTTTAGCAGTGGTCTCCTGTAATTCCTTGAGGGATTTTTGTGCTTCCTCTTTAAGGGCTTCTACTTGTTTAGCATTGTTCTCCTGCATTTCTTTGAGTGAACTATTAATGTCCTTCTTCAAGTCTTCTACCATCATCATGAGATATGATTTTAAATCCACATCTTCCTTTTCGGGTGTGTTGGGGTATCCAGGATTTGCTGTGGTGGGCATACTAGGTTCTGATGGTGCCCCGTGTTCTTGGTTTCTCTTAGTAAGATTCTTACGTTTGCCTTTCGCCATCTGGAAATCTCTGTTGTTAATTTTCAAGCTGTCTCTGGCTGGAGTTTGATCCTCCTGTGATTCTGTTAGCCTCTGTCAGCACTCCTGGGACTCCATCTCTCCCCTGTGTCCCTGTGGTCAGAGCACTCTCTGCAGACAAGCTCTCCTCTTGCAAGGCAGGTGTCAAGAAGTCTGGAGCTCTGATCCTCCTTCTGAGTCCTGGGGTCAGAGCCCTCCCTGTAGGCCCACTCTCCCTGCCTGACCCAGAGGACTCATGGTCTCAAGGACCTGTGGTGTGGAGAGTCCTCCTGAGCGCTCAGATGTCTCCTCTGGGGTTCAGGAGAGAGATGGCAGGGGTAGCCAGGACCAGACAGGAACCCTGCCTCTAGGTGGCCAGTGTTCCTTTGTCCCTGTTCCTGCTGGCACAAGCCCCTGCTGGATTCTCTGGAAAAATATGGAATGCTTCACAAATGTGCGTGTCATCCTTGCTCAGGGGCCATGCTAATCTTCTCTGTATCGTTCCAATTTTAGTATATGTGCTGCCAAAGCGAGCACTAGTCAAAGTTTTCTTATCGTGAAAGTTATTTATAATCAAGCACACAACAGATCTAAGGTGTCTCTGGCAATATGTTCAGTGTTGTATCCTATAGTTTCACTGTAGTCTTAGTTCTGAACACACAAGCTTCCTTGGTGCTCTGCATGCTGTTACTGCTCAGAACAGTGACTGACGCCAGGAGCAACCCCTGGCTGAGATGTAAGACTAATGGCTGTTACTGTAGTGGGTTTTGAAACCTTTGATGGAAGGTTTGCTCTTTCTAGAAATACAATCATTTAATTAGCAAATCAGACTTGTAATATGCTCCTACCAAAATTCCTAACCTTATAAGTATGAGAAACGTATATATTTCTTTACATAGTACTGTATTAGCATGTTCTTATTTAAAAACTTACTCTTTGCGTTGTTCATTTCAATTTCATAAAAACTACATGAATCTCAACTTGGGGTGAAGACAGACTTTCCAACAGTTTCTAAAAGACTTGACAGATACACTTCTGTCATTTTATATGATGCGTTTATGTGAAGCAGCACTCTCAACACTGATGAGCATAACAAATGTCTATCAAACCCGAAAAATACATTCTGCTTCCTATGGTATCACATAGACAAGAAAAAGTTAATTTAACTTTAATTTTTAAGGTAAATAGAAATACATCCACGTTATTCGTGTTAACATTTGCTTATATTTTAATAAATGGTTAAACATAGAAAACATATGGAAATTAATATTTACAATAACTGTCTTTGTGGTTTATTATCAGTAAACCTTTAGCTATATGTTGAATATTAATTGATTTGTGTTATACCAAATTTGGGGCGTAAACTGTTGGGGAAATCCCAGACTAAGTGACTCATGGATTTAATGATTTATCTGAGCTTCATTTTTGCCCAATTTTTTCCATTTGTTATGGAATTTCATAGCAAAAATATTTGAAAGGAAAAAAAAAAAAACGTCCTGTAGAAACACACTCAGGATGACGCTAGTTTTAGTTGATGTAACACACCGTATTTATGTCCTATCAATGCCTCCTTCTTCATTAGGAAAGAGCACCAGGCTAGTAAATACAGAGCATAGGGTGTTGGGTGAAAGGGGATGTGTGGGCACAGTGCTCTGGAAATAAACAAGGACACCTGGGTGATGCCTGGCAGTGGTCGGAGGTGTCAGTGGAATGTATTGCCATTGCATTGCTCTCTGGCTTTCAGTAGACAGAATTCGCAGGCAAGATTACAGTGAAGGGAATTTCTGAGCTCTCAAAATTTATGAGGAGGAGGGCATGGCAAAATTCCAGTAGTGCTCTTGGATGAAATGGAAATACCCAGCTACAAATGCTGCAAGTGATGACAATTTTTCTCATCTGGTGTTATTGAGCTGGGAGGATGCTGAAAAGGACCAGATAAATCAATCAGCCACAGCCTTCAAGTAATGTGTTAGCAATAAACTACAGTGAATGCAACATTGTATACTTTTTGTTATTCAAATGACACTATAGAATATATATTGTGTTCTTGTAAGAATATTTTTACTTATTTATTCATTTAAAAGTGTGTGTGTGTGTGTGTGTGTGTGTGTGTGTGTGTGTGTGTGTGTGTGTCAGGAGTGGGTAGGTGGGTGGGGGAGTACCCTCACAGAAGCAGGGGAGAGGGGATGGGATAGGGGTTTGTGGAGGGAAAACCAGAAAAGGGGATAACATTTGAAATGTGTGTGCACATGTGCGTGTATTCCTAACACCTCACACATGCACAGGACAAAGGACCATGTGCCAGAATTGCCAGAGTCAGGTCACTTCTTCTAAGATGTAGACCCAAGAAATCAAAGTCAAGTATCAGGCACAGCAGCTGATGTCCTTACCCTCTAGTCATCACCCCTACTCCCTGTAACCTAACACTATCTTAAAGTAATTACTTATATGAGCTGATATACCAACAAACAAATCCAGCAGCTAATTTATTTTCACCTTTATTTGTTGGAAGTGAAGAAAGGATCAGTAGAATTCAAATAGATGCTTTTTACTTAAAACTCTCATTCCACAAGGAAATGAATATTGTCTGAGGAGGAGGACTACCCCATAGGAAGATAAGCACTCTCTACTAACCTGGACCCCTGAGATCTCTCATACACCAAGCCAAAACCAGGCAACATACAAGAGCTGGTCCAAGGCCCCTGACACAGACCCACAAGAGGACTGCCTGGTCTGGCCTAATTGAGAGAAGACACACCTAATCCAGGGAATAGGGAAACCTGGTGAAGGGTGGAGTCAGGTTATCCTCATGGAGATGAGAAGGAGGGGGAATGGATAGAGAAACTGTGAGAGAGGTTAAAAAAATAAAAGTAATTAAAAAAACAAAACAATAAAATTGTATTTATAGATTTTTTTAGAAAAGTATAATAAATTCCCTTGTTATGTGAAGAAGGCATATGTACTCCTTTATTGTGTGTGTGTGTGTGTGTGTGTGTGTGTGTGTGTCCTATTAACCATATTCAATTTAAATTCAAAGCAAGCAAGCAAGGAAGCAAGCAAAAAATAAATAAAATTAGTACAATACAAAGTCACTTTTCAACGTCTACAGTTTTTGGTTTGCAGACTTCATATCTTACAAATGACAAAATCCAGAGATCCTTAATTTAAGTCCCTTCTGTAAGTCCATAAAATATTCCCACATCATCTTCACACTTCCTATCGTATTCTTTGAATCATTCTAAAATACCTGTATCAGAAAGATGTAGTGTGAGTATTTTGATAAACTATCTTGCTTGGAGAAAAATGACAGGAGAGAGAAAAAAAAGTCTGAGTATGTTAACTACAGATGGAATTATTTTAATGTTAGCTGAGATTTGTAGTTGGGTTGTTCATGAATGCAGAACCCTCTACTATGAAGAGCATAATATGCTAGTCACCTTTATATAACCAGTGTTCTGAAGAGCAGGGAACAAATAATGTTTTAGGAAAAAAGATAATGTTATGGAAATATGAAGCAGAAAGCAATTTTGGCATGTGTTTTGGGAGGATTTGTGTGTATCTTTTCATTGTGCATCTGTGCATGCACATGTGTATGGATGCATGTGTGCACACACTTGCACATATGTGCATACGGAAACCAGTAATTGATGTCAATTGGAGCTTTCTCCAATTGTCAAAATTTGCATTAGGGCAGGGTTCTAATGAGCTGGATAACCCAGCCAGCTTACTGTGGGAATCCCAGTCTGACTCATGGGTACCTGCATGACAAAGGGCTGCAGCTCTTGCCTGGCTTTTATGTGGATTCTGGGGACCTAGATTCAGGTCCTTACACTTGCACAGAAAGTGCTTTATCTACCAAGCCACCTTTCCAGCCCAAATCACAGATTATACTGTCACATAATAATTCTTTTTTTTTTTTCCCCCTGAAAAAGCCAAGGACTGTGACAGTTAGGAAATTCCTTCAAAAACACTCTCTTCACATTTTTCCACCAAAATTTGGCTATTAAATCTCATGAGAAATGAGATCTAGGTTTTGAATCTTTCAATAGCTGAAGCCATGTGGCCTGCCCATTATAAGATAGATGCCAGTAGAATAACAAAATGAGCCTACATTGCAAGCTTCTGAAATGATTATTGTGTGAAGGAATTATAGGAGAACACTGTGCTTTCTCAGCATAGACTCAGACATGGCAAGAAGTTGTACAAAAACGTACTGCTTTTAAAAAAATCAACATGTAATTATTAAAGAATATAGAATTATTTTTCTTTAAGATTTTTTATGAATTATGTGCTTGTGTGCATGTCTGCATATCCATATGGACACATGAATTGCAGGGACTTATGGAGGCCTGGGGCATTAGACATCCCAGAGATGAAGTTACAGTTGTCAGTTAACTGATCTGGGTGCTAGGAAATCAAACTCCAGGTCCTCTGTAAGAACAATATACTCTCGTAAATGCTGAACTGACTCTCTAACACCCAAAACATAGATTTTATTTCAGAAAAAAAAATGTACCAGTTCACTGAATTAAGATATATACCAGAGGTCATACATTGGTTTTTGAGGCTGTAAACCCAAATATAATCCAATCATAAGGCTAAACATATTGAGGATGACATAATCATTTTGGATGCTAAATAACATGTCACAGGAACTTTAAGTCTAAAAGTTTGCAAAGCCTAATTCAATAGTTCTTTTTTCAAACGTTAAGTAATGTCAGCTGGCAGCTCTTATCAGTTTATCTGAGAAACTGCCTCTGTTTTTAATCATTAATTTATGAAAGGAATGTGTATGTTTGTACCCAGTAAGACTAGTTAGGTTTGTGATAGCAGGCAGGACAGAAAAGTAGAAACCTGAAAAGGTAAAACTTGGTAAGGACAAAATATTAGCTGGGTAGTGAAACTTAAAGTTACATGAGTGTATTTAGTCCATTTTATTTTGTTAGTTACTTCTGAAGAGTCCATGCATTGGAAACACAGCACATGGCTTATTAGAATTTGCCTCAGTACCTATTTGTAAGGCAAACTTTAAGGAACGTGCTTGAACTCTGAGAAGACAGTGCACTCAGGAAGCAGAGGCCAAAACATCCCAAGTTGGAGACCAGTCCATAAACAAACAAAGATGACACATTGACTTTTCTGTTCAGGAAATTGTCATATAGCTGGTAAATGAAAGCCGCATGCAAAGGTATTTATATCCTTGTTGCCTTTCTGTACATGTTTTCTAAGCCAACAGTAAAGTAGTAATAATACTTAATGGATGCATATGTGATTTCTTTCTGCCCTACTCCAGATAATTTTCATATTATTTATTTAATTGCCAATACAACATAGTGTCCACTTTACAGTAAGTACGTATACCTCATTTAATGTACTCCAATTTTAATTCAAAATTATACCATTAAATATTTTTTGCTCACATTTTTTATTAGATATTTTTTATTTATATTTCAAATGTTATCCCCTTTCCTAGTTTCCCCTCCAAAAATCCCCTACCCCCTACCCCCCCCCTGCTCCCTAACCCACCCATTCCCACTTCCTGGCCCTGGCATTCCCCTATCCTGGGGCATAGAACCTTCACAGAACATAGGGCCTCACTTCCCACTGATGGCCGACTAGGCCATCCTCTGCTACATGTATTAACTATCCTTTTGATATGAACTCCTCTTTACAAATGGTATTCTTTTAGATATCATTGCATTGTCTTAAACAACAGCTGTCTCTGTTGTATTCGGATCTGAAAAGTGAAAGAAAGGATTCTAGGAGCTTAAAGTGTTTCCGGCATTTGTAAGTGTTTCAGTTTCTTAAAAGGAGAAAAATAATCTCATGAGCCAGGGAACGTATCTGACTAAATATTAATGAGCATAAAGCTTTATTGAAACACAGTCATGATTGTTCTTTTATATCATAACCCTGGCGTCTTCCACTCTACAGTGACAAAGCTAATTAGCTGGGAGACAGCTGATGGCTCACAAACTCCAAGACGTTTATTACCCAGCCCTTCCCATAGAACTTTTGCTTTGTCATAAATAAATACAGGAAATCTGTTGCCGTAGAAATTCTCAGCGCACCTAACCTGCTAGTGTTGCACTGTAAACCCAGGAACAGAAAGGCACAGTCTTTAATAGAATATTTTGTAAACTATTGGACATTCTTGGCACAACTCGGAAAATTCTAATCGGCACAAAACATTTTAGCACACAAATTCAGCTACCTTCTTTGCTACAAGAAATGAAATGTATCATTTGCCTTCTCACAGAATATTTAATAAGAAGTTAAGGCAAAAAATGAGATTGTGTGTGAAAATAACATGATTTTATCTGATACAAAATATGGGGGTGGGCTTCTAATATCAAGACATTAAACTGTTGTCTATCACTCTTGATGTGAGTCACTGGTCTTCCTTGACCTTAGGAAATTGTTCATTTTTTCTCTTTTTTTATTATTATTATTTTCTTTATTTACATTTCAAATGCTATCCCAAAAGTTTCCTATACTCTCCTCTGCTCCCCTACCCACCCACTCCCACTACTTGGCCCAGGCCTTGCCTTGTGCTGGGTCATATAAAGTTTGCAAGACCAAGGGGCCTCTCTACCCAATGATGGCTGATTAGGCCATCTTCTGCTACATATGCAGCTAGAGACACAAACTCAGGGGGTACTGGTTAGTTCATATTGTTGTTCCACCTATAGGGTTGCAGCCCCCTTAAGGTCCTTGGGTACTTTCTCTAGCTCCTCCATTGGGGGGACCCTGTGTTCCATCCAATAGCTGGCTGTGAACATCCACTTCTGTGCACTAGGTACTGGCATAGCCTCACAAGAGGCCGCAATATCAGGGTCCCTTCAGCAGAACCTTGCTGGCATTTGCATTAATATCCAATATATACAAAGAGCTCACTCAAGAAGCTGGACTTCAGAAATTCAAATAACCCCATTAAAAATGGGGTACAGAGCTAAACAAAGAATTCTCAACTGAGGAATACCGAACGGCTGAGAAACACCTGAAAAAAAGTTCAACATCCTTAGTCAGCAGGGAAATGCAAATCAAAACAACCCTGAGATTCCATCTCACTCCAGTCAGAATGGCTAAGATTAAAAATTCAGGGGACGCGGCGAAGTTGTGGAGAAAGAGGAACGACGTTGTACATCGTGGTGCGCACTAGGCTCCGCACCACGATGTACAACGTCCACAAGCAGGAATTTATGAAATTCTTAGGCAAATGGATGTATCTGGAGGATATCATCCTTAGTGAGGTAACCCAATCACAAAAGAAGTCACTAGATGTGCACTCACTAATAAGTGGATATTAGCCCAGAAACTTAGAATACCCAAGATACATTATGCAAAACACAAGAAAACCAAGAAGGATGACCATCGTGTGGATACTTCCTTCCTCCTTAGAATAAGGAACAAAATACCCATGAAAGAATATAGGTACAGAGACAAAATTTAGAGCTAAGATGAAAGGATGGACTATCCAGAGACTACCCCATCCGGGAATCCATCCCATCATCAGCCACCAAACCCAGATACTAATGCACATGCCAGCAAGATTCTGTTCATTTATTTTTAATAAGTTGCATAACCAGATACAATTCGCCATTCCTCCCAGAATTTGAGAGCTATATTAAGCAGTTAATTTTACTCCTTTTCTGCCCTCTTGCTCACTTGCTTCCTTTCTTCCTTTCTATTTATTTATTTATTTATTTATTTATTTATTTTCGTCTGTCACAGGGTCTCTTCGGTGTGAATCCTAGCTGGCTCATTCACTCTGCAGACCACACTGGCCTGGAAAAGGGTTTTATCCATGTTGCCCACGATCAGATTACTGGTTAAAAGACATGCACTACCAGAGGTAGCTGGTTTGATATTTTCTGAAATAGCACTGAAGCCTTGAAGCTCTTTTCAAATGAAGTCAATATGGGTTACATGAGTTAGAAATAGCTATGATAAATGATGACATTTATTGTCTGTTTAAAACTATACACACCCAGATACCAACTTACAGAATGAATCTTAATAAAAATTAAAATTAATGGACCACAAACAAGTGAAGGAGCTCTGACCCACAAACTCTTCCAGGCTAATTAGACTCAGTGGGAAGTAAACACTGGCTATAGCAACTCTGAGTAAAGCATTGCCAACAAGAAGACAAAACACTGACACTCCTACCATAAGTAACACAGACCCTTCTTGAGGCCATGGATAAAATGGGAATCAGTATTTTTCCACTTGAAACATGAAACCTACAAAATGTTTGCCTCCAAACATAGAGTGTTGATATTTTTTTCATCAAAATACTCTGAGAATTAGACTTCTGTAGAGTAACTTAATTTTGAGCAGAAGAGTGGAATAGTAATACAAACAAATGGTTAAAAAGATTGCTCGGAACATGACAATCTGACATCTGCCTGGGCATGCGTTTACTAGTTTCATGCTCTGGTAATGTCAGTTTAGTATTTTAAGTGAGGGTATAACCTATTCATGCAGAAGAGCAGCCTTAACATTCCTGTGCCGCAGTGTAGATATAAGACCTGATTCCCATACACAGTGAAAAGGAAGGGAGTATATGAGGAATGCGTATTGAAGACTAAGTGGAGGTTAAGTAAACTGAGCTCATAGTTTGGATTCCAGAAATTGATTATAATCAAAATGTAAATATTTAACATTAGTATTTAACAAACAAACCCGTGAGGAAATATTAAATCTCTTTGTCCATTCCAATGTTTACTTCCCAGTGTTAATTCTGTCTCTATCTGGAAAGTAAACTTTCCTTATTGCTTTGTATTTTATGGAAAAGGTATTTCATAACAATACAGCATGTTTAGTGCAAGGAATGCTACCTAACCTGATTGGTGCGTTTACCAGTAGCGATAGGTATTGGGATCTACAGCATTAGTTTCTTTTTTGACAACCTCTAACAATAGTTGGTTATGCCTTCAAAATGGAAGGCCCTTCTCAGGATGGTAAAGTGAAGCTTGCTTGTATGTCTGTCCACAGTGGCACACAATGGCAGGTTTGTCATCAAACAATGTCAGGAAACATCCCAAACTAAGAAAGCAGCAGGTACTGGTTTTCATGTACTTCCACAGGATGCCTATTACTGACTTTGTCCTTTCTTTATATTTTTCTTTCTTTTTTTTTTTTTTTTTTTTTTTTTTTTTCATAGCAAGATCTTCTGTAGAGGTGAAGAAATATCAACCTTTGCATTTTGAAAAGAGATACAAAGAATTGTTGGCTCTATGGATTTCATGTGCAATACGTGGAAGACACAAGGTCTATGGGAAATTTGACAGCAAAAGCTAGATAAAGAATAGTGGCCGCATGTCCCCTGTCCAGAGCCAAGAATGAGGGTTGAACTTTTTTGTATCCACATTCCCTAGATCCTTGCTTCCTGATTCTTTTCTGCTTAAATCCTTTCTGTCTCTTTTTTTTCTATTCCTGTTCCATTATTTGTCATATCACCATGACCACCATTTCACAACACCCTTTCCTCAATTACCTTTCTTGTGCAAACTCAATAGTCTATAACCACTCTCTTGGGTTCATCACTTATCTTTTAACTGCTAAAATGGCCCAAAATGAACCTGTTATAAATATAGTTGACTGGTATTCTTGACTGGATACACCTCATTTTCCCTTTCATCGTCGGAATAACATTTAATCTGCTTCCATTGTTGTTTCCTGTGGGGAAATTCCCTGAAACTGTCCTCTAGAAAAATACTGTTTTAATAATAACCTTATACTCCCACAACCTGTAATGGAAACCAACACCCATTCTCCACGTTTCTGTCGAATCTAGTAGATTCTTTTAACAGCAAATTGTGCCTTAGTTAATTCTAATTAATTATCTTCTGATATGGCCTTGTACTCCACATTTGACCTTTGATCCCTGAAAAATTAGGTTAGCAATTCAATCCTCACTCTCACTTTCTTTCTAGCTTTCCTCTCCTTGGTCTTTTCCTATCAATCTTTTTCTCTGTGTGTAAGTCTGTCTCAAAGTAAGAAAACATCTGTGACCACTCTAGTTGAAGACATCTCACTATTAAGATCTGATAGCTATAAACTTTCTTGACAGCTATTTATATGGTTAAAAATAAATGTCACTGAAATGAATCTGTGTCTCTTTGTTTATTGTCTGTGACTGTATCCATACTACTACAAGAGAGTAAATTGTTGTAAAGGTGCGTGATATCTGAGTTAATCTAAGATAATTGTCAGACGGCATTCTATAAACACACATGTGCATGTGCGCACGCGCGCGCGCGCACACACACACACACACACACATACACACCCACCCACACACACACTTATGCTCTTTTGACCATTATAACTTAACTACACTAAAAATCTGTATTTCCATTTTGAGAATAGGTCATTTCTGTAACTTCAGAAGGTACAAAAACCAAAGTTTTTTTTTTTTTTTAACATAGGCTTCTTTTAGCAGATATAAAGTAAAAATAGTGTTATCTTTATACCAAAGAAATAGAACTTGTGCTAATATGTTTGTGAGCAACTTTAACCAAAAGTTAAAGGCTCATTTAAAGATGTCTTTTCCACATGGACTGTGTGGGATTATCATTGGATTAGTCACTCTGGAATCCTTGGCTGAAAACCAGTGCCCTTTGCCTATAAAGCCCTACTTTATATGTAGGACCATGATGCTCCATATAAATCATCCGTGCATGGAGGAGGAACAGGGTGGTGTGGGCAGGAGAATGGCAGCTATCAGAGTCACTTTTCAGGTGTGTATGTCCAAACACCAGGTGTCCGTAGGTAGGATGTTTGGAAACATCTAAATGACACGTTGGATTTTCACTTCATCTTGATCTTCTCTCCCTGAAGTTGTCCTTGTTACTTTCTTCCTGCTCTTTACCATGGCACACCTATATCCTCAGTGACTCAGAACCAAAACTGCTGTGGTCATTGATTCTCTCTTGCATCCTGACAAGGCCTTCTTCACCAAACATGAATTCTTACGTAGTCTGTCTCCAATGGCGACGCTTACATATCTTCTTCATTTGTGTAGCAAGTGGTCTCTTCGATTATTCCTCTTCCTATGGCCCATTCATGTTCTTTCTATACTCCTTTCTACTTATGTCTCTTGGATTAATCACAGATTCTTAGGGATTTATACCATGAGTTGAAGCAAACCATTTATTTTCTGTGAATGATAATGATTCCGTGCCAAGAACCTTGTCTTTTACTCTCTGTCTTTAACAGTGATGTACCTCTTTCTATTTTTTTTTAACACAAATCTTACATCTCATTTAGAGTTTTACTTTGCTATTGTTTTCTAAAACCCAGGTAATCCTCTCTTTTTCTCACCACAGAGACTTTCTACCTATACTTCTATCTATACTTCAGTTAGCTCCACCATCATAAGAATAACTCAGCTAATATTGGAAGCATAAGGAGGAAAACAAGGAATCATTAACTTTCCACATGTTCTCAACATCTGCCTTTCTACAGATGGTTTCTATTGGTATCACTACTACAATTAATAAGCAAATTATCTTAATTATCAATCTTTAAATATACCTTCACACTAAACACTCATAATCCCTACTTCTAAATGCACTCAGTTTTTTCACTTTTCTTAGGGTTCTACAGTCATTACATTGGTACTAACTTTTGGCTAGACTGTTGCAGTAAATTCTCTGATGGACTGCTTGCTTCCTTTCTTCCTGCTACCACAATTATCCTTTCATATAACAGATATCTTGACGTGCTGAAAGCTTGAAGAATATCATATAGTTCCCTTATTATGCATACTTTGGTAGATTCCTCTTTTGTTTAGAATGCACTCATAATCACTTGTGATCTACTACAAAAAGCCCTTATCCAGGATGAGGGCATTACATATGCTGTTGCAGGCACCTCAAATGTTCCTTACATACCTTATTCGTTTTTTTTTTTCTTCAATTTAATCGTTGATTTAAAAGCCTGTTTTCAAACCACTATATACCCTTCAATATGGCAAGCTGCTTTCATTCCTAATAGCAGTCACAACTGTCTAAAATTTCTTATTCATTTCCTGTTTTTATACAGTTGTCCCAATGCCATATTTGTATACTAGACAATAAGAGAATTTGACAAACTTCATACCTATCAACTCAGTTTCTTAAAACCGTAATCTATATAAGAATTATCACTAATCCTTTATATATGTCAGCCAAGTTAGGGATTATATAATATTTCAAGATCTTTTAAAACATCAACCAGGATCTTATTTCATAAGAAGGTTATGATATATATATATATATATATATATATATATATATATATATATATATATATACAGAGAGAGAGAGAGAGAGAGAGGTGGGAGGGATTATTTGGTAACTCAAGTGTTTTTCAAGTGTTTTTTATTCAGATGGTAAATGCATTAAAATCTTATATAATAGATAAAAGGGTACTATATAAAGCATTATATTTATGTCTTCATTTACTTAATTATGCAAACTGGATTTCATCAATTTTTAAATAAAAACCAAAAATACTAAAATGGTCATGTTGCTAAATCTTATGCATATTTTTAGCAGTTCCCAGAAGAAACTTCCTTTGAATTTGTCTATTAGAAGTAGTCATGGTGGACAGGGGGTGGGTGGGGACAGGAACAGGAGGAATCAGTTGAGAGGTGAATGGAGAAAGAGAGAGAGTGTACTGGGGGAAACAATTGGAATTGGGTGGAAGGACAATTCAGGGGTCAGGTAGAAACAAACTGCAATGGAATCTCTGAGGGATATTACGGTAACCTTAGCTAAGATGCCTAGTATTGGGGATAAGGAGCCTGAACTGGCCGTCTCTACAACAAGGCAAGACTTCTAGTGGAGGGGTTGAGACACCAACCCAGCCACAAAACCTTCGACCTACAATTTGTCCTGCCAGCAATATGTGCTGGGATAAAGGTAACAGAGAAATTGTTGGAGGTGCCAACCAATGACTGGCCCAACTTGAGTCCCATGCAATAGAGGGGGCCCACCCCTGACATGGCCCAGAGGGCCAGAAACCAGAGGCCAGCTAAGCCAGAGAAACCTATGATAGAACCAAATACACCTTCCTAGCAAAAAAACAAAAAGAAAGAAAGAAAGAAAGAAAGAAAGAAAGAAAGAAAGAAAGAAAGAAAGAAAGAAAAATAAAACAAGAGAGAAAGAAAGAATTCCTAATGATATGCTATACTCATAGAGAGGAGCTTGGTATAATCACCATCAGAGATGCTCCATCAAACAACTGATGAAAACAGATCAAAGATTCATAGCCAAACATGAGTAAGCACATGATGAATCCTGAGGAAGAAGGGCAGGAAGAATTGTAGGAGCGAAAGGGATCAAGAACACCACAAGAAAAACCAACAGAATGAACAAACCTGAACTCATAGAGTTCACTGGGACTAAATCGAAAATCAGGAAATCTGAATGAGTTTAACTAGGCATCTGCATATATGTTGCAGTTATGTAACTTGGTGTTTTCTAGGACTCTTAACAGATGGAGCAGGGGTATTTCTAACTCTTTTGTCTGCTTCTGGAAACTTTCTCCCCATACTGGGCTGTTTCATATGAGTGGAGGTGCCTAATCTTATTGCAACTTGATATGGCAAGCTTGGTTAATATTCTTAGGAGGCCTACCTTTTTCTGAAGGGAAATGAAGAATAAGTGAATAATGGGGAGGGAGAGGGGGAGTGTGGGGTGAAGAGAGAAGGTAGAGGAAGCTGCAGTCAGGATGTAATATGTGGGAGAATAAATTAATAATATTATTAATAACAATAATAATGAAATAAGCAGTTAGCAAGTAAAGACATCTTCAGATATCTTGTAGCCAACTAAAAGGATTTAGCCAGTGTCTTAGTCAGGGTTTCTATTCCTGCACAAACATCATGACCAAGAAGCAAGTAGGGGAGGAAATGGTTTATTCCGCTTACACTTCCATCACCAAAGGATGTCAGGACTGGAACTCAAGCAGGTCAAGAAGCAAGAGCTGATGCAGAGGCCATAGAGGATGTTCTTTACTGGCTTGCTTGCCCTGGCTTGCTCAGCCTGCTCTCTTATAGAACCCAAGACTACCAGCCCAGAGATAGTACCACCCACAAGGAGACCTCCCCCCTTGATCACTAATAGAGAAAATGCCTTGCAGCTGGATCTTGTGGAGGCATTTCCCCAACTGAAGCTCCTTTCTCTGTGATAACTCCAGCCTGTGTCAAGTTGACACAAAATTAGCCAGAACAGCCAGTTTTCTGCATAGTGAATAACAATGAAATAATGATGTGAAGCTTCTGAAGGGCTATTTCTAACTGACCCCAACTCTTTTCTTCATACAGGAATGGATTTGTTATAAGTTTACCCAATGAAAATTACCATGGCTTTTGAACAGCATCTGCTCTAGCTTTCAAGAAAATCTGAGGTCTTATTAGAAGAGCTAAGAAATAGTTACCCACAGGCTCTTTTGTGGGAGTTTGTGATCTCTCAAAGCCATTGCAATCTTCCCCTAGCTAACCACTACTTCAGGAAATTCCAGTCAGATGGAAAGAGATGAGAAAAAATACGCAACAGTATAGTAACTAAAGGCACTTAAGAGTCTATAAACTACCTTACTTACTGGTCGAGAATAGTAAACATATACCATAGGTATATCAGTATGCTTCAGGTACAACTTCTAGTAATCACCTAGCACAGCTGATAGAATGACAGCTTTCAATATTTGACAGCTTTTCACGCACACACACACACAAACAAACAAACAGAAACTAAAATTTAAGAGATAAAACAATGGGTCACTGCACACAAACAGATAAACTGATGGATTTAGTAAAATCATTAAGATGATTTGAGGTCAACTATAGTTGTTTAAGTGGGACAAGGTCACAGTTGTTTCCTAAATATTTCCACTGCAAACTCAGTTGGAAAAAATGTTTTCTTCCACTACCACAATAGTTATGGATTCTTGCTAGACTGGCCACATTGCTGCCTGGTTCTTAAGTTCTTCTGTTTTGATTACACTGACTCAGTCGTATGCCTGTATGACTCAGCCAGCTCCCACATCTCTCTGCACATCCTTCTGTGTTCCCTTCTCTTGCTCAGACCTGTCACAGTGGGAGTTTAATAAACGCTACTTAACTACAATGATGTTCCATTATTTTCCTTTACTTCCATCCACTCCTCTCTCTTAGGATTATATTGAAAGTCAATTGTCAAGGATTCCTGAGTTCATTTCCCAACACCTATTTCTTGCTGCTGCTCAAAAGTAACTGTAATCTCAAGCTCCAGTGGACCCACCATCCTGTTTTGGCTCCATGGGTACCAATTCTTATGTTCACACAGATACACATATACACACAGATGAAGAATAAATAAAATTCATGCCATACTATATAGTTAATATGTATGGCAAAACTATTTCTCATCTCAAAATTAGTTCCGCCAAAATACTGTTGGAATTCAAGTACTTTCATTATCACCTATAGACATATTTGTGCAATATTTATAGACATTTTAATTATATTCAACAACTCATAATCTAGTTCTTTTTATCACAAGGATAAGAAGATCAGTGCTGTTGCAGAAATTCTAACAAGTGAGGACTAGAATATCAAATTCCAAACTATCACACTATATTTACGTATCTTAAATTTACATAAATTTTACAGCAACATCCATATAACAGCCCTGAAAAGGGAATGGGTATTTATGGAGTTGTTCTTGTATTCTAGGACTCTGGCAAGTCTTTCATAGACAATCCACAAATATATTGATTTAGAATTAATTCTATTTTTAAAATGAAAAATATTATGTCCCAGGGATAACATACATTACACAGCAGTCCTGTATGATAGAAAATGAATCTGAAACAATCTTGTCACTTACTGACTGCTGTAAGGTGCAGTGTTTTAGATGGCTCATAGGTTGGGTTGAGAAAAACCACAGTGCTTTCTCCACAGTATTAAGTATTAAAAGAGTTTATTTGTTCAATCACTCAGAAAGGTACTCAATGAAAGATGAGTTGAGATGTGATGAATTGTTATAAGAAGTGTTAGTAGAGGTGAAGTAGCTTGCTGCTAATGAAGCAAAAAAAAAAATCATTTTTCAGCCCTAGAAGGAATGTAGTAATTTATTAATTGTTAGCTTCACATCCTTTTATTTAAAGAATACCACACACACACACACACACACACACACACACACAAACACACTGAACATAGTGCAATGTTTAGATTTGCTCATTTATGTGATTATTGTCATTGTCTTTGTATAAGAAGTTTTAATTATGTACCCCTGAGCACACATGTTTAGTAACCATGTGGTTTGTCTATGTCCTGAATTCTGTGTAAATTCAGAGATCACTCTTGGTTAAAATATAAACATAAAAATTGGCATGCATTTTTAGCATTTGCTTTTTGTCTTATAAACTGAAATAATCTAATATTACATAGGTCTTCATTTCATTTGGACGACTGAATAGTAGTCTCCTGCTATATTTCTCCTTTATCTCAAAAGAATTTGCAATGGTCCAATGTATCAATATCGAGAGGGCTCTTCCACTGAGAATTGCTGAACCTCATTTATATACACATATGCTTGCATGAGCATCACTAGAGAGTAATTAGTAACAGTGTCCCTCTCTCTTGTGTGGTTGCTTTTGGTTTACCAGAAGCCAACAAGGTCTCCAATGAGACCCTCTTTCAACTATTGTAATCTCTACCTGAAGGCATGGCGTTGTCACACAAACGGTCAAAGATCATCACTGCACCTATAAATTCATTCAAAATCAAACAAACATTCCTTCAATAAAAAAAAAAAAATGCCATGACCCTATTCCTGTCTTCCTGTCGTGATGTAATCCTAAACACCAGCTGTATTTTAAGAGTATATATTAGATTTCTTTATTCAATCAGCAAATGTTTGTGGAACACTTGTTCCGGTTATTTTATAAGGAAAAAGAAAGACAAAGCATCTGCTATTAATGGACCAACATTTTATGGGAACTTTTATATTTTATATATATATATATATATATATATATATATATATAGAGAGAGAGAGAGAGAGAGAGAGAGAGAGAGAGAGAGAGAGCATTCCAGCCTGTAATACATAAAACCTAAAGTATAATTTTCCTGGTTGGTCAGCACAGATTAGATCCATTGATTTTCCTTAAATTTGAAGTAATTGTGGTACATATCCATGTGTAACACTTTCCACAAACTCTCAATCCAAATAAAAATATTTTGTACTAGGTTATATTTACTATTGTTTATTCCTTTTAAATATATCCAGAGATTTCGACAAAGTCATCCAGTCAGTGAAATGTAACATGTAACAGGGGTTAGCAATTGCAATCAATTGAAAAATACTGAGTGATGAACTCTTAAGCAGTACCTTGTGCCTGCTTTCTTCACTGTGTTTAGATGGGTTTAAAGTCATTCCTGGTACTGGAGACCTAGCCAACTACCCGCGGCAAATGAGGTCACGGCTCTTGGAGAAGAGCCACCACTGCCACTTTACTAAACCAGCATAATCCTGACTACACTCTAAACGTTTGTCCTGATACCCACAGAGAGTTGTAATCCCCATCCCTCATCAAAGCAAGTTCTCTTTGCTAGATATGGAGACCATTACAGAAAATCACCACAGATCAAAAGGCAGGGGGGTGGAGGAGGCTATTCCCAATGGATACTTGTATCTACAACTCCAACACCCAAGGCTCAGGAATCAATGAAGAAGAAGTGAGGACTATAAGAGCCAGAGAAAAGGGAGTGTTCCCTAGGAACCTTAGAAGCTACTTACATAAAGCCTTACCAAGCTGAGTGCCTACACTGAACTGAACATGGATAATAGACATGACAAAGTAGATAGGGGACAGGCCTCAGAGCCTCAACTCTACACAATTACGGGCAACTAAGAAATGCTTGAAAGTCGGAAAGTAAACAGTTTCCCAAAGGGAAAATTAGCCTTCTGATTAGTTATCCAATACTTAATTGTCAATGCTGAAATTTACATAAAGTAAAATTATATTCATGGAGCAGGTTATATTTAGGTATTTTCGGGTATATATGTATGTACATATGCGTATGCAACAACAGTTAATTTAAAAAGTCATTGCGATTGAGAGAAATGACAAGGGGTATTTAGGAGAGTTTAGGGTTTGGAAAGGGAAGGGGGCAGTGACATAATTATAATCTCAAAACGTAAGATAATTAATTACACATATACACAATAAAATACCTAGAGTATTTGAAGGAAAGCAAAATGAGACAAACCTAACAAACAAAAACCAAGCAAACAAGACAACAACCACTGCACATAAAATACCCTCTAAAGAGCAATGGAAGACAGAAATGTGCTTCTCTTTTCCCTTTAGCATACATGCAGTACAGATATGGCAAAGGTTTATTTTAGAAAATAAATATGCTAGAGACAGATTGCTTTTTAAGGCCATGAAGTATCTATATGTGCTTGGAAGTAGAGAACTCATACCCCATGTCGTCAACATTCTTTTTTTTTTTTTTTTTGGTGGGGAGAATTTATTATGTATCTCTATCTTTATCTCTAGCTCTCTATACATTACACACACACACACACACTATGTGTGTGTGTGTGTGTGTGTGTGTGTGTGTGTATGTATCACATATCTGTCTTAGATATACCTACATGGGGTATATGTATAAACAATTATGTATCTATATATCTCTAAGTTAGAGTTAACTTCTCTGAATTCTCAAAACGGTTGTCAGCTCCTCTATACTTGTACATCAAATAAACTTATCGTTCTGTTATTCAGTGAACTTAATCAAGACATTTTCTAAATTAAATTGTTAGTGAGCTATAAATTGTTTAACTTGTTTTAAAACAATTTTCTTTCAAATGCTTTTACTGGCATGAGTTCCTTGTTGGTCTGATGCCTACTGAGACATATTACACAGTAAATGTTGGGCTGCCTAAGTTGGCTCAGAGGTTTTTTTTTTTTTTTTTTTTTTTAAAGGAATTCAAGTTTTAACCTGGAAACTGTTTTATCTCTGCCAATGCTCTTGGGCTATTTTTGTCAGAGAGAAAGCATCCCAGTCATTGTTCCTAAAGGATTGTCGGCTGTAAACTAACAACTACTTAAGATATAAGGAATCATCAGGGGAAAACTTTTCAGAAACTTGGAGAATGAAGATTTACATGCTCAAAAATGTGGCAATTATCAAATTTCTAATCCAAATTTTTGAACACTTTAAATCTTCATTTGAAACTACAAGAGAACAAAAAATTACCTGGTCTTTTCCACTTCTAACTACAGAAAGGTAACAGTCTTCTTGTCTAAAATTTTGACTCTATCTGTAAAACCTAATTCTTCTTTCTGATGAAATAGTTAGAAGCATTTATTTATGATGTGTGTTCTTGTTTTAAAAATACAGCCAGGTATGTTCTAATTACCTCACAGTAATATGAACACCAATGCTTTAAGTAATTATTAAAAGGTATAAAGCCAGACTACCCCAAATATGTCCATTAAGGTATATTTTCTGGGACCCTTTAATTTAGGTTTCAAAAGAGAAAGACTATCTATGTAGCCTGCAAGAGATTGACCTATTTCCCTATTTTTAGCAAAAGCCTTCTGAAAGAGTTCAAGTAGAAGTTAGGGAAAGTCCAAATGGGCCTCAAAAATAATGATAAAAACCTATTTAACTGTTTGTAGTTAGTAAATATTTATTTAGTAGGAATATATGGGACTCTTCTACACAACAGTGATATTCTGTTTCCAGGAAGAACTGTTTCAACCAACTCCATCTCCTCAAGTGTTAGGAATCACATCTTGTACAAGGTTTGGTGGCATATGCGTGTCATATCAACACTCAGGAAGCAGAGGCAGGAGAGTCATAATCTCATGGCCAGTGTGATTTTTTTGAAACAGATGCTGTTTGAAGCAAAGCACAAGAGTCACATCTCCTAATTAAGCATGCAGTGTTGCCTTGAACTTCAAGTAGTTCTTTAAAGTTTTTAGAAATATTCTTAATTTCTTGTTATTCATGTCAAATACTGAATAGATTGTTGAAAAAATATCAACCTAGATTTTCTATATTTGTAGTCACATTGAACAAAAGCCTTATTAGTAAAATGTGCAACAATAATCAAGCTCCTGTCACATTTTTTTTATTATTATTCTGAAACTAAAAATAAGCAATCCAATTCCCCTTGAAAATGGTACTTTTCTAATTAAACATACAATTAGAACATTTAAGCAGATTACTGCTCATTATAATCATTAACGTCTTTTATTTGGGGCTCTTCCATTTACATGAAAGTTTAAAGTTAAAAGCCCCAAATATTTGGGGCCCTGCAGTATTCTTGAATTTCCAAAGAAAACTTACCAGATGTTTTAATGAAACACCAGTGTCAATTGAGCTGTCTTGAGCATTGATTTTTATGCAACACTAGCTTGCATCATATGCCAAATAAGGAATAAAGTAATGATGGTCTTCCTAGGTTGAGGAGAAATTATAACTTAGTGTACAAAACTAAACAAACAAACTGTATTACAGGTCTACAACGTACCAGGCACTCTTCTAGGCATGGAAACATAATGATGTCTAGACAGACATGACTCCACCCTCTATGAGCACTAGACCTTGTTAGCTGAAAGTTCTTATGCCTCATCTTTTGCAGCTCCATTTATATCATGTTCGTGTCTAAAACTCTCAAATATGTACCTATTCTGAGCACAGTTATAGGACTATTTCATCTTCCTTAGTCTTGGGTGATATACCACTATTCCATGAAGAAGGAAAAGTAAAAAAGACATGCAAAACTGAAAATTCATATTCAAACTTCTCAAAATTGTATAATCACAACCCCTCCCCAAATTTTCAGCAATCTTTCTGTCTTTTGAAAAGATGCAAGCCTGACTAGCGTCATTCTCTTCAGTATGCTGATAACATAACAACATGTTAATTCTTTCTTGTTTTACGAACTATACATACATATTCCTAAGTCCACAAAATGTGCATTTGACAGAATACATTTCAGTTGGTTCTTTAATTCTTATGAGATACCTGTTATCCATCACACTCTCTATTAAGCATCTGACTGCCTCATCACTTAGTGAACAGATCTTGTTGTTCAGGTGGTCAGGTGAGCTTACTTAAACCCTATAGATCCTGGTCAATGAAATGGATGAAAGAAACCCTGAAATCATTTCATCAGTTGTTTTATCTTGAGATGGTAAACAGACCAACCCAAACAAGATCTCTTATAAGCTGCCATATTATATTAAAACTATTTCAAGGCCCAAAATGACATTTTTAATACTCAGTTTCAAATACTCATAATTTTATGTCATTGACTTATGCTTCTCTCTCTCTCTCTCTCTCTCTCCCATCTCTGCTTTTACTCCAGGCTAAAAAGTAAAAATTCTGTGAAAGGAAGCAATTAATCACTGGAGTAGCTTGCACACATCCTCCTCATTACTGCCTCTGCTCACACCCTCAAATTGAGGTCCTCATAAATCATGACCCTTACTAACAGCTTTCTGTTTTCTCAAGGGCAACTTGAAATGCTGTTAAACTTCCAGTTTTTCTGTTCTTATCTCTTCATCACAATTTTTTGTGTTTAAAATATCCTGCTGAGAGTGTTTGTTTTATGGCTAGACCAGAAGGCGCAGTCACAGAAGCGACACAATGGAAACAGACTATGGAGTTTGATAAAGGACATTCAGGGGTGCATTCAAAGGTTTTAGTGCTCTATTCTTGGTACACAAGTGATGGAATCCATAAACTGGTGAAGGAATCTTCACAACCAACAATTCTGAAGACAAGATTTGGTTCCAGAAGCACAATTTGTTTACAAAAACCAATAAACCCAAAATACTTTTTACACAATTTCATAGTGTTTGAAGAGATATAAAAATGCTACAGTAGTAACCCAACTAAAACCCACAGCTGAATTGAGGCAGGGCAGCTGGAGTTGTTTTATCTGGCATATTATTAAATACCTTATTAGCATTGCTACATGAAGCTAGGTGTAATGGACATCAGTAGCTGTTAAAATGAACTGAAACTATTGTCTCTTAACATCTAATAAAGCATCCTCATTTCAAAAATACCATATTTATCATATTTATCACATTATTAACACATAAAAGTGATGAAGACAGCTTTACAGTATTTATTATAGCTTTACAGTATTTTTTAGTTTCTTAAAGAAATTCAATCAACTAAATCAAGTAGATATTCGTGTACAAAACAGAGGTGCGCAGAGTCACTTTAAAGTTGTATTCCTGTATTATCAGGCAGACACTTTAAAATAATTATATCATTTCCTACCTTGTAATTGTATCCATTTAAATTTACACTAAGCAGAAGATGACAAGTGCAAACAGGCATAATGAAGAGGAGAGAAGAGTGGCTGGAAAGCCCATTTTATTAAATCAGCCAAAACAGATATATTAAAAAAAATAAATCCTGTCTCAAATGATCATTTCATTGTTTGCATAAAATGTAATATTTGAGTATAAGTAAATTAATTATGATAGTGAAATATAAATATAGATATTATCCCATTTTTCCAAATTGACTCTCTCCCCCCCCTCTTGTTCTCTCTTTCTCTGTATGCATGGTAGATGTATTAACTCAAAGTATAGTAGCAATAATAAATTGTGAAGCATATAGCTGCTTGACTCCTCTTTGAATGCCTAAGCCACCTAAAGTTCTCAAAGACACACAGTCCATAAAGAACTCCTCCTGGGAATGTTTGCACTCGGGAACTTTCCAGACTTTAGAAATGCCTCTCAGGGGGGACCAAAGCATTGTTTCCAGATTGTATCGGCAGTTGTACCTTTTTTTATTTTTCCTTCCAATAAGTGATTAGAAATCCAAGTTGTATCTTTCCCAAACTCTTAAGCTTTTTCAAAAAGTGATATTCTAATGCAATGCTTAAACAAAAAAAAGATCTTGGGATTCTTCTCTTCACCAAAAGTTCAAGACAAAGTAAAGAGAAAATGTTAGTTAGTGTACTCAGACTGCCATAAAGGGAAAAGAGAGTTAAAAATCAGTCATGATTTCCCATGATCCTTGTTCGGGATCCCTCCATCGTCAATACAGGACATATAGTCTGAAGAGCCAGCTCGGTCTTCATTCTAGATCCGGATGGACTCCCCAAACAGTTCTCATCAGAACCAAAATAAGTGTTAAGGTAGCATACTTTCACATTTAGAGAACTGAATCCAACACACACACACACACACACACACACACACACACACACACACACACACACTTTTTTTTTTTTACCTGTTTTTATGTCGTGTCTTCAGTAAGTTTCTTCCAAAGGGTGCCATGGTCTGTCCCGGCAAGGCAAGCAAATAACACAGTCCTTATCTCAAAGAAATCTGGGCCCTGGGAGGGGTGTCTGGGTCTCCCTGGTGAAAGGAGGAAGGCTGGAGGCTTCCTTTTCAACTCCTCAGAAGTTCCTTGCTTTCAAGCTCATTAGCAGCTGGCTGAGAGAGTTGCTGGAAGTTGTGCAATTGCTGCCTAACTTTGAACTGCAGGATTGTTGTGGCTGCTGCGCCCAGGGAGACCAGCCCAGCTTCAGCCTGGAAGAAGGTGTTTGTTTGGAAGCTCAAAAGATAGAGGAGAGGGAGGAGAGAGAGGGAAAGAGAGGAAGAGGGAGAGTCAGAGAGGGAGGAAGGGTGGAGAGGAGGGAGGAAGGGAAAGAGAGAGGAAGGGAGGGAAGGAAGGAGGGGAGAGCCTCTATTGTGTGTTGTAGCTATTTGCCAACTAGCTAAACTCTAAGACCTGCCAACCCTACAGGCATGGTAATAGCCATGGAATGGGAATTTCACTCGACTTGGAAACACCCCCCTCCCCTTTCCTGCTTTCCACACCCAGCCACACAAGGTGTACACACATAAAAGATTTAAAACTAACCCCCTCCCCCCTGCGGCCTCCTGCCAGCCAGCTCCAGTCAGTGAAAAGTAATCTGATCTTGGCAAACAGGAATGAGCAGGAGGAACGCTTTCCCTACCTACTCCACACACACACAAAATAACCGACCCCCCCTTCCCCGAATGCAAGCATGGTAAGGCCAGTTGAGCCTGCAGCTACTAAGAAAGCAGGTTCCCTAGCTCTCCATTAAAAAAACAAAAAAAGGGTGCGGGTGGGGGTGGGGAAACCGTGAAGGACCAAGGGCCACTGGGTTAACAGATCACTGCCTTATGATAGCTGACCCCTAGGGTGCTGACATCCACCAGCCTTTGGAGACCACATGCTGTGTCTCAGGGACCTTGGAAGTGCTATAGGAAAAGTGAGCTGCCGGCCACCACCACCTTTAACTATTGAACAGTAGGAGTCTATGGTCTATGGAACTAAAATAAGTATACTGTCAAAATGGTGTGTGTGTGTGTGTGTGTGTGTGTGTGT